>NW_013669735.1:32677-35314 GCF_000517525.1 Limulus polyphemus
TCTTTAGTTCACAGTTACTATAGCTTCTTTTTGTATAACTGTTTTTACTTCTTTAGTTCACAGTTGCTATAGCTTCTTTTTGTACGACTGTTTTTACTTCTTTAGTTCACAGTTACTATAGCTTCTTTTTGTACGACTGTTTTTACTTCTTTAGTTCACAGTTACTATAGCTTCTTTTTGTACGATTGTTTTTACTTCTTTAGTTCCCACGGCTGAAAGGGCGAGCATGTTTGATGGGTAGGGAGATTCGAACCCGGATTAGAAAAGAATTTAATGAGTATTTTTTCTTCTACTAAACAGGCCCCGGCATGGCCAGGTGGTTAGGGCGCTCGACTCGCAATCTGCGGGTCGCGGGTTCGAATCCCCGTCACACCAAACATGCTCTCCCTTTCAGCCGTGGGGGCGTTATAATGTGACGGTCAATCCCACTATTCGTCGGTAAAAGAGTAGCCCAAGAGTTGGCGTTGGATGATGATGACTAGCTGCCTTCCCTCTAGTCTTACACTGCTAAATTAGGGACGGTTAGTGCAGATAGCCCTCGTGTAGCTTTGCGCTAAATTAAAAAAAAAAACCAATCTTCTACTACAATTCGCAAGCAACACGTGCTTGACGATAACAGAAACATCCAGTAGATTTTAGCTAATTAACATTTATCTTCTTAGCTGACCGTCCATCATCTCTATGTTTAAACAATCAATCAACTTAGAGTTTACAAAAAAAATAAAAAAACGTAATTCAGTAGATTTATAGAAAAAAAAATCGTTGAAATGAAAGGATTTGTAAAAAAATAAAAATCAACTTATATTTTAGAAAGTTTTTCACATACTTACAGAAAGTAGTCTCCTTGATAATGAACTGACCACCGGTCAAGAGTGATTAAAGACCTTCTCTTTCATATTCTTCCCACAATATTATGGTTTGTAACATGTTCTATTACACACCACCTTATATCCTATGTTGTTTGACGCCACAGGAAGCATTACGAGCTAATTTATGCCGTTTCAAAAAAAACAAAAAAAAACTCAGTCGTAACACTTAAAATTAGTATTTCTCGGTAACCTCTTTACGATATCGTGCGAAGAAGACGAGTCCACTACTTCTAGCAGCATAGGTTCAGTGACCTCTTTATCATAGTCATAGCAACGAAAGTAGACTTGATTTCTCCTCCGTACACGTTCAGGGGTTAAGTCAGTTAAACGAAACGTTAGTCATCATTCTTCCCTCTTCCCAACACTTTTCTTTATAAGCCTTTCCCTTATAGTTCACAGTTAAAATATCTGCTTTAGGTAATGATCTAAAAACAGAAAGAGAGAGAAGGAAACGTACAGTTTTAATTAATATCACATGATTGTATAAGTGATGTATTTCTGCTCGTTACCATAACATCAATCTATACTAACTGTCCCGACAAACAACTTCGAATCAGGAGTGTAATTACTCCGAGAAAATTACACTTCAGTTGAGTAAGTTTGTTCAGGTATAATGTTATTCAGAATTCAAAAATAAATTAGTAAAATATATACTGATAAATTGTAATCAGTGTTTGTATATTTTGTCTGTATTACAACCTCAAAACAATTATTATTAATTATAAGAATTCATAGTCACGATCTACGGAGCTTTGAATTGGCCACATAACTGAGAAAAATCTAAATTTCTATAACGTGCTAGAGTAAAGTTAATAAAACTTTAAAAGACTTACAATTTGTTACTTAGCAAGGTTGTAACAGAGAAACGAGAGAATAAGGCCGGTCCTTTCTTTAAAATAATAGCACTTCGATAATACCGTAAATATCTTTAAAATAATAGCACTTCGATAATACCGTAAATATCTTTAAAATAATAGCACTTCGATAATACCGTAAATATGATTTTTGATTTTAACAGATATGTGCGAAAATTCAATAGTAAATCTATATTATTTCGTACGAGGAACGCAAAAGGGATAATATTTTAACACCTAACTATTGAGAGTAATAATGAGCACTGCAGGGAAACAAACCTATACTCCGTTTCAAAGCACCTTTCTCACTAGACATGACGATCAACGCTCGTGCCAGCTGTTATCCAACACGATACACACTTTACAAACCAGTTTTCCAGTGGTTGATAACGAACGTTCGTGAATAAAGGTTGGTAGAGAATTACAAGCTAGGTTCCACAAACAGGCTGCCGTTTAGGAAAATTGGAACAAAATAGAAAATGTATATAAACATTTTGAATGTATCCATTCATCAGATTTAAAACTTCTAAATAACTTTAAAAAAAAAACTACATTCCTTTGTATTATATCGAAATTAATCCCCCCTCTCAACAAGATACCGCCAAATCAATGAAAATACATCAATTGTTAATTAATCAGAATTAATCCCCCCTCTCAACAAGATACCGCCAAATCAATGAAAATACATCAATTGTTAATTAATCAGAATTAATCCCCCCCTCGCAGCAAGATACCACCAAATCAATGAAAATACATCAATTGTTAATTAATCAGAATTAATCCCCCCCTCTCAACAAGATACCACCAAATCAATGAAAATACATCAATTGTTAATTAATCAGAATTAATCCCCCCCTCTCAACAAGATACCACCAAATCAATGAAAATACATCAATTGTTAATTAATCAGAATT
>NW_013669735.1:36242-38043 GCF_000517525.1 Limulus polyphemus
TTAATCAGAATTAATCCCCCCCCCTCGCAGCAAGATACCACCAAATCAATGAAAATACATCAATTGTTAATTAATCAGATATTACTTACGATCAGAAGTAATTTTGTTTGTTTGTTTGACAGTTGACAGTATTAATAAACTCGTCATATCAACCGGACCAAAGAAAACAGGACAGTATTAATAAACTCGTCATATCAACTGGACTAAAGAAAACACGACAGTATTAATAAACTCGTCATATCAACTGGACTAAAGAAAACAGGACAGTTGACAGTATTAACAAACTCGTCATATTAACTGGACCAAATAAACAGGACAGTATTAATAAACTCGTCATATCAACTGGACTAAAGAAAACAGGACAGTTGACAGTATTAATAAACTCGTCATATCAACTGGACCAAAGAAAACAGGACAGTTGACAGTATTAACAAACTCGTCATATCAACTGGACCAAAGAAAACAGGACAGTTCTCCATTTTCACTAATTTTTTCTCTGTTTAACGTTTTATTCGAATTTCACGATTCTGTTTTTCTTCTCCTCTTTCAATTTTCTCGTTTCTCTGTTTATCCGCCAGTGGCTCAGCGCTAAATCTAAAGGCTTATAACGCTAAAAACCGGGCTTAGATACTCAGGGTAGGCACAGTACAGACAGCTCAGTGTGTAGGTTTGTGCGTAGCAACAAATGTATAAACTCTCCGTGTAAATTTCCCGTTCCTTCTTTCGTTATTCAGAATCAGTCAGTAAGTTCTTTAACGTGTTCTGTCATTCTTGTATGACCTTTCCTCTAACGTAGTTTTTCATTCATTCTTACTGACTTCCTTTTGCCTTTATAACTCGTACTAAACCGCTTTGTTGGAATGAGATATCGCCTTCAGCAGACGAGATAAAAATCAGTTAATTATTTTAATATTTAACTCCGTTCTAAAGCTCTTCGTGATACAGCGAGCACGTATACGTAGAGCCTGTATAAGGTGGAACAGATGGCAGAAATACGAAACATCTCTGTTAGCTGGTGGTGGTGGTGCATACATGATATCTCCACCTGCACGCGGCGATTCATCAACTCGAAAAGAGAATATGAAACACGAACAACGAAACACACACAATGATTTGTTTGTTTCTTTGTTATTAAGCACAAAACTACACAATTAATTATCTGTGGTCTGCCCACCAAGGGTATCGAAATCTGACATTTATCTTTATAAGCCCTTAGACGTACTGCTGATCTACCGGGGGAGGCACAACGAAAACTAAAAAGTTTATTAACAGTAATTTATCTTTATTTATTTCGTGCCTTTTTGTTGTTTTCTTTAATACATCTTCTACTGTTCAGTAGAAGATGTATTAAAGATGTTCATCTTTAATACATCTTTTACTGTTCATCTTTAATATATCTTCTACGGTTCATCTTTAATACATCTTCTACTGTTCATCTTTAATACATCTTCTACTGTCCATCTTTAATACATCTTCTACTGTCCATCTTTAATACATCTTCTACTGTCCATCTTTAATACATTTTCTACTGTTCATCTTTAATACATCTTCCACTGTCCATCTTTAATACATCTTCTACTGTCCATCTTTAATACATCTTCCACTGTTCATCTTTAATACATCTTCTACTGTTCATCTTTAATATATCTTCTACGGTTCATCTTTAATACATCTTTCACTGTTCATCTTTAATACATCTTCCACTGTTCATCTTTAATACATCTTCTACTGTTCATCTTTAATACATCTTCTACTGTCTTCTACTGTTCATCTTTAATACATCTTCTACTGTCCATCTTTA
>NW_013669735.1:38930-43640 GCF_000517525.1 Limulus polyphemus
TTAATATATCTTCTACGGTTAATCTTTAATTCATCTTCCACTGTTCATCTTTAATACATCTTCTACTGTCCATCTTTAATACATCTTCCACTGTTCATCTTTAATACATCTTCTACTGTCCATCTTTAATACATCTTCCACTGTCCATCTTTAATACATCTTCCACTGTTCATCTTTAATACATCTTCTACTGTCCATCTTTAATACATTTTCCACTGTTCATCTTTAATACATCTTCTACTGTCCATCTTTAATACATCTACACATTATGTATCCATCGGTACGCGTGTTTCACCCTAGTACAGTTGTAATTTAAGTTTATCAGAGTTACAGTCGTCCAGAGTTACACATTATGTATCCATTGGTACACGTGTTTCACCCTAGTACAGTTGTAATTTAAGTTTATCAGAGTTACAGTCGTCCAGAGATACACATTATGTATCCATCGGTACACGTGTTTCACCCCGGTACAGTTGTAATTTAAGTTTATCAGAGTTACAGTCGTCCAGAGATACACAGTATGTATCCATCGGTACACGTGTTTCACCCCGGTACAGTTGTAATTTAGATTGACCAGAGTTACAGTCGTCCAGAGTTACACAGTTTGTATCCATCGGTACACGTGTTTCACCCCAGTACAGTTGTAATTTAGATTGACCAGAGTTACAATCGTCCAGAGATACACATTAGTTGTTTTAGCGCAAAGTGGGCTAATGAAAAGCGAAGAATTATTTACTATGTTAGTTAAATATAAAAAGAAAGAAATTTGTTTTATTATATCTGGTAAATAATTACACGTCGCTAAACATTTTGATTTTGTTTTCAATGTTTTGTATTTTTTTACTCAAACCATATTTCAGAAGATAATCAGCGGTAAAATTAAATTAATTTTAAACGTTATAAAGAAGTTTTAAAGAAACATCCTTTCACTTAAAAGTTCGCGGTTCTTTTTCTCTAATTTCCCCGAAAGGGGGCCGAAGACCACCCGGAGAGTCACCTGTTTTAACAACTCGCACCACTCTATACAGTAGTGTGTTGTCTGTCAGTCAGTTGGTAGATGCTAAAATGACCTTACATAAAAGACGCTTAACGTTGCAATTTGTACTGTCGTGACGTCAGTTAAACGTGCGCATGTCACGAATCACGAGAAGAATTGTGCACTCTGTAGGCTACAACACAGCATGACATACTAACTTCAGTAGCAAGAAATAAAAATATTTGTTACTCTTAATTTCGGTTATATTTACTCTTGAAACAGGACACTTTCGGAAACCCTGCGCACAACTAGTTTTATTTTCATTTTCGCCGTTTGAGAGCTGTCATCTAGTGGCAGTCAGAAGAAGCTTTTCTCAAAAGACATGTGACCTGGCATGGTTTAGTATTTAGAGCACTCGATTCGAATCTTTCCCGAAGATGCTCGTCCTTTCACCCGTGAGAACATTATAATGTACGATCAATCCTACTATTCGTTGGCAAAGAGTACCCCAAGAGTTGGCGGTGTTGACCAGCTTCCTTTCTTCTAGTCTATCACTGCCAACTAAGGAACGGCTAGCGCAGATAGCCCTAATGTAGCTTTACACAAAATTCAAAACAAACAAAATAGGAATTTGGTTTGCAGCGTGCAGGATATAAAGCGTAAGGAAATATTTAAACATATTGTCGTTGAATATAAGTTTGTCATATCAGCTATCAGAGAAAGAAGATGGGTAAAAAAAATACGGTTTCCTGAGTCACATTTTTAGACATTTTTCAGCGTTTCGAACATCGGTTGCCCGTCTGTTTGCTCCAAAAATTAAAGGTGTTGAAAGGAGCTCCAATTAAACAATATTCGTTCATCTACACCAATTGTTGTGGTTATTTAAAGTAACGAAATTTATACAATATTTGATATCTCTTCAAAAAGGCCACCAAGGTTTAGGTTATCAATTTACTGGATTTTATAAACAAGCCTATGGATTGCTTTAAACGTGAAGTTCCTGAAAAAAAACTAAGCACAATAGCCGACTGTGTAGAAAGTAAATGTTATATTTCAGACGACGTAGTATTTCCGAAATGTGTATTCATGGCATTTGTAAACAACTCTGAGCTGATACCTGTGTCATAACCAGGTGCACTGTGACAGCGTTCTTTCAAATCTCCAAAATGGCTGAAATAAATCACATGAAAACGATTATATATTTATTAAGATAGACAGAAGGTTGGAGGCAGTCCGTTGTACTCAATTCTCTGTATCACGCAGTGTTATTTACATACTTCGTTTAAATTATGACTTTTCTAAAAAAAGGAAGGAAAAAGAAGCGAGAAAGTCCGTACAGACGTATTCAACGTATATTTAATTCATCATCATCAGAAAAGCTATTGATCAATCTCTTCAGATCGGCAGCTGATTCTCGGTTGTCTTTATCTTAGTGCAAGTAACTAGACGGTGGTTTCTACATTTTCTTACAGTTGTTAATAATATATGTAAGCAACGTGGTTTTTGTGCTCTCGTTTTGAAAGTTACACAGACTTATTATATTCAACTTATTTACAAAGAAAATTTTAATTTCTACTGTTGTCGTTATTTCCGTTATTTTTCAGTACTTGGTACCCTAGAAAGAAGATTACTTCTCAAAACAATACGAGTTTTTGCGTGGTATCAGATAACAAAAAGCTTCTATATTTTTAACCTACTTATTTTGAAATAGAGGTCGCTTTGTTCCTGTCTGAATGAAAAAAAAAGATTTGTTTAAAATATCAGTTGTAAAAGAAGTAAAAAGTAATAAAAAATAATGTTGCGAGAAATTAAGACAGCGGGAAGTATAGAGGAGCTTTAGAAGTCCTTTTGCTGCTTAAAAACATAAGCTTTTAAAAAGGTTGAGTACGTTTATTAAAGTGATTTAGAGCCTCAACACGTCGTTACAGTCCATGTCTTCATGGTCGGTTATACTCTATCTGACGAGCGTGCATCTTGACAATAGCCCTGCAACATAGTTTCTATTCAAAAGGTTCGTTGTATGGTTGTCATGTCTAAAGCACAACAATTCTATCTGCTTGCTATCCATAATCCATCTACTGTACGAGGTCGAGGTTTCCTATTGCTCGTTTAAGAATAACGATCACATAGAAATCCATGAACAACTTTGTTTTGACATGTCTTCGTATGGAATAGTATGAATAATCGTTTCATTCTTTACCTGTTTGAAGTATGAGACGGTAGAACAGATATGTCGTGGAAGCAGCTTGTGTTCACGTGACTTTTGTCACTTTTCCAGATAGGGATCGTCCTTCATTATCTTACATACTAATACGTGTGGCACATGGGCGGCTTTTTTCTACTGACGTCTGTGTTCGTGGATTCTAACCTGTTACCAGATGCTGCACTTTGCTTATCACACTGGAGTACGATTTGTTGTAAGTTTCGTTCTGAACGGTCCTGGTTCCTCAAGTTGATCCATATTAATTTGTTTCAATTAATTAATTCTAATGTATAAGGGATAGCTCAATCTAAGAAATTCTAAATCCAAGATCTGAACATTTTGCGTCGGAAATTGTTACATAACTTTCCAAAATCGAATATTTTGCGTCGGAAATTGTTACATAACTTTCCAAAATCGAATATTTTGCGTCGGAAATTGTTACATAACTTTCCAAAATCGATCAGTTTTCGATGATACCACATCACCTGGGAAACGCCAAACAATGACAAAATGTAGTCCTGATACATTCCATTCCACCGCGACTTTATGTCGACGATGGTTGTCACGTGACTTGCTTATTTGCATATTAAAAATCGTTTTAATGTAATACTCAATCACCTGTATATTAAAACCACAAATTCGGAAAGTAAACCGAATTTAATTGCTCGTTTAATTAAACAAAGAAGAAATTATGTAGTTCCGGGAAACTAACGACATCTTCTAAACACATACTTCGGGTCTCTGTGTTGTTTTATAAGAGAGATTCCGTTTCATGTGTTCTGTTTAGCGAGTGTTAGTTGGACTTTAGTATCAAATATTTGTTAAAAAGTAGAGAAAAAAAAGGACATGACAAGTAGGTTTAGCTTAATGCGGGAAGATAGTTGATGAAAACCAATTAAAATATACATCTATATCCTAGTACTAATCATATTATACTAGTTCTATTATACAACGTAACGTAATATATAAAGTTAGTTCTATTATACAACGTAACCTACCATATAAAACTAGTTCCATTAGACAACGTAACGTATCATATAAAACTAGTTCCATTAGACAACGTACCATATAAAGTTAGTTCTATTATACAACGTAACGTATCATATAAAGTTAGTTCCGTTATACAACGTAACGTATCATATAAAACTAGTTACGTTATACAACGTAACGTATAAAGTTAGTTAAATTAGACAACGTCACGTAACATATAAAGTTAGTTCCATTAGACAACGTAACGTATCATAGAAAGTTAGTTCCATTATACAACGTAACGTATCATATAAAACTAGTTCCATTAGACAACGTCACGTACCATATAAAGTTAGTTCCATTATACAACGTAACGTATCATATAAAGTTAGTTCCGTTATACAACGTAACGTATCATATAAAACTAGTTCCATTAGACAACGTCACGTACCATATAAAGTTAGTTCCATTATACAACGTAACGTATCATATAAAGTTAGTTCCCTTAGACAACGTAACGTATCATATAAAACTAGTTCCATTAGACAACGTCACGTACCAT
>NW_013669735.1:44086-45594 GCF_000517525.1 Limulus polyphemus
TAACAGTCTCTCTTCTTTGTTTAGGTTTCTATATATTAAGGTTTTACATAACAGTCTATCTTGTTTGTTTAGGTTTCTACATATTAAGGTTTTACAGTCTCTCTTCTTTGTTTAGGTTTCTACATATTAAGGTTTTACGTAACAGTCTCTCTTCTTTGTTTAGGTTTCTATATATTAAGGTTTTACATAACAGTCTATCTTGTTTGTTTAGGTTTCTACATATTAAGGTTTTACAGTCTCTCTTGTTTGTTTAGGTTTCTACATATTAAGGTTTTACGTAACAGTCTCTCTTCTTTGTTTAGGTTTCTATATATTAAGGTTTTACATAACAGTCTATCTTGTTTGTTTAGGTTTCTACATATTAAGGTTTTTACAGTCTCTCTTGTTTGTTTAGGTTTCTACATATTAAGGTTTTACGTATCACTCTCTCTTGTTTGTTTAGGTTTCTACATATTAAGGTTTTACGTAACAGTCTCTCTTGTTTGTTTAGGTTTCTACATATTAAGGTTTTACAGTCTCTCTTCTTTGTTTAGGTTTCTACATATTAAGGCTTTACGTAACAGTCTCTCTTGTTTGTTTAGGTTTCTACATATTAAGGTTTTACGTAACAGTCTCTCTTGTTTGTTTAGGTTTCTACATATTAAGGTTTTACAGTCTCTCTTGTTTGTTTAGGTCTCTACATATTAAGGTTTTACGTAACAGTCTTTCTTGTTTGTTTAGGTTTCTACATATTAAGGCTTTACGTAACAGTCTCTCTTGTTTGTTTAGGTTTCTACATATTAAGGTTTTACAGTCTCTCTTGTTTGTTTAGGTTTCTACATATTAAGGCTTTACGTAACAGTCTTTCTTGTTTGTTTAGGTTTCTACATATTAAGGTTTTAAACCATTTATCTTTAGAAGTAACTAAAGTGAAAGGTTCGAAAACTGTGTTATCCCAGTGGCAAAGCGATATGTCTGCGGACCTACATTACTAGAAACCTGGTTTTGATACCCGTTGTGTTTTCATGAAAACTTTGTGATCAACGCCGTAGTAATATATTATATTACCAAAAACAGTCGGTACTTCGAGATAAACATTGTTCGGGAGTTTCCTGTGTTATCAACAACAATGGTTAACTTATGAGGTAATTGTACAAGGTTTTCATATATTATCAATAATAATGAATACTCTTTGGTTGGTATTGTTCGGGAGTTTCCTGTGTTATCAACAACAATGGCTAATTTATGAGGTAATTGTACAAGGTTTTCATATATTATCAATAATAATGAATACTCTTTGGTTGTTATTGTTCGGGAGTTTCCTGTGTTATCAACAACAATGGTTAATTTATGAGGTAATTGTACAAGGTTTTCATATATTATCAATAATAATGAATACTCTTTGGTTGGTATTGTTCGGGAGTTTCCTGTGTTATCAACAACAATGGTTAATTTATGAGGTAATTGTACAAGGTTTTCATATATTATCAATAATAATGAATACTCTTTGGTTGGTATTGTTCGGGAGT
>NW_013669735.1:46396-66351 GCF_000517525.1 Limulus polyphemus
ATAAATTGGTCTATTAATGAATTAATCGCCATTACCAAATCGTTAAGGGGTATAGTTGTAAATAAAGTAGTAAAATCATATGTTTGTATTGTATCTGCTGATTGTTTTTTATTTAAAATTTCTTATGTTTTAAAGATAGGTTCATTATGTTTAATTATCCAGAAATCATGTTTACAACTTGGATTTTGTTGTAATTTAAAAAATAATTGATTCAGTAATTTATTTAAAAACTGCAGGTTGTTTTAGTATAGTTTTTACTGAACTAGAAATAAAATGAAATTTAATGGGAGATTTATGTAGTTTAAGAATGGCATATAGATACGGTAATTCCGAATATGGGTTTACTTTAAGATAAATATTTTATAGCTTTCGAAAAATTGTTATTAATAGCATCTTTAGACTTATTTTGTAATTGAAATGTTTGTGTAGTATTTATTTCATTAGTTGCAAGTTGTACATAAAAACGTTTACAGATTAAACCAAAATTACAGTTGGCTTTATTAATAGGCAGGATAATATATTTTTCTTGTATTTTACCGATTTTAGTTTTAAACTGAAAAAAAAATTGTTTATTGCATATATTTTTCTTAATCAACAAAAGCTAATTTATCTTTAATTCTATTAATCACACAATATCTCCATTCTAGTAACCAATTTGGAGGATAATGTGTAGAATAATTAAGTTTGATAATATAATCATTTATGTTTTTCTTATGAAATTTAATATATCTATTTTTCTACTATTCTACATTTGTCACCTTTTCCCAAGATGTTTCGTTATGAGTTATCTTTAAGTATATCCAAGTTACCAGTAATAACATGTTTATGAAAAGAGTCTGTCAAGGAATTTAAGTAACAATCACATGGTAAATTCTTCACATTATCTATATTTAAATTATTTAATTTCTTTTTATAATTATATATATATAAGAGATCCTATTGAAGTTTCATATTTAAAACTAATAATAGGTTTTTAAATATTTTGTGTTACAGAATCACGGAAAATTTGTAAATCATTAACAATCTTATGCTTAAAATTAATTACTATATACGACGATTTAATTTTTGGCACTTCATTAATTATATCATTTAAATTATTCAACTTAAGTCTAGATTTTATAATATCTGAGATTAAGTGGTTAACATGATTATTCTTAAAATTAAATGTAATTACAATTTTTGTTAATAACTTTAACTTTGAAATATTTAGTTTATATATATTATTGTAGAGTTTGTTTTTGAATTTCGCGCAAAGCTACACCAGGGCTATCTGCGCTAGCCGTCCCTAATTTAGCAGGAAAGGCAACTAGTCATTACCACCCACCGCCAACTTTTGGGCTACTCTTTTACCAACGAA
The DNA here is from genome assembly GCF_000517525.1 of Limulus polyphemus. Taxonomy (NCBI): domain Eukaryota; kingdom Metazoa; phylum Arthropoda; class Merostomata; order Xiphosura; family Limulidae; genus Limulus; species Limulus polyphemus. The sequence goes on from NW_013669735.1 coordinate 47,754, forward strand.
TAGTGGGATTGACCGTCACATTATAACGCCCCCACGGCTGAAATGGTGAGCATGTTTGGTGGGACGGGGATTCGAACCCGCGACCCTCAGATTGCGAGTCGAGCGCCTTATCCACCTGGCCATGCCGGTCCGTTCTTGTAGAGATAACTACGACTATTAGCAAGTATATTAAACTTACTATATAAATCTGTATAAAATTGAATAAAATCAATCCATTTTAATCCATTTTTGCCGTTTTCTCTAGTTTTTCTTTTTATACCGTTTTTATTGATACTATCTAGATAAAAGAAATTACCAATACAATTATTATTACTTAAACTTATAGCAGTGATGTCGTTATAATCTTGATTTAAACCGTAAGGATATAAAGTGTTATACTTAAGAATATAAATGTTTTCCTTTTGTAATCTATCTGTTTCTATATTCACAATTTCTAAAATTGTAATCACTATTGAAGCAATGGAGTGAATTCTAAAATGTTCTAATTCAACTGAATTCACCACATTATTTTTACTCTGAGACTTATGCAGATACATGCTAATATGTAGAGGATTAGACGTTTGTCCCATATATTGCATATTACACATACCACATGTTAATAAATAAATTACGTTGTAACTAATCGGATGAATAGAACTAAGAGAAAGACATGTGAGGCATCGCTTACTATCACATTTTATAACGTTTCTAGCCATATATTTCTTTGTTCATTTCTTTAGTCAGATCTTCTTGCATAATCAATACTTTTTTGCATTACACGTAATTTTAGGGTTTTATACATCAGATAACTTTACATTTTAGTTATTGTAAATGCATCATAAATGAAATATTTACTATATATTTACTCTAAGTTAGTAAGCAAAAATGTTTAAGAAGTAAAGATGTTACTAGAACTATGGAAAAAGCATGGACAATTTTATAATAAGCAGTTAAAGTGTAAGGCATATGTATGGATAAAGTGTGGACGAAATAACGAAGGATTAATCAAAGGCTATGGACAATGGATGGGTGAAAAATGGAATGAGTCTTGGTGTTATATATAGTGTATGTAGGTGTATTGATGTAGTATGAAAGAATTATGAACGATGATACTGAAGAAGTATGCAAAGCGTAAGGATAGAATAAGGTGGAAATACAGAGGGTTGAGAGCGTTTATTTCAATTACTTTGAATGTACAAATCAACAGGCTACGTAACAATTACAGTCGACATAAAGTCGTGGTAGAACGGAATGTATCAGAGCTACATTTTGACATTGGTTGGCGTTACGTAATTGTGTGATACCACAGACAACTGATCGCTTTTTGGAAGGGCATGTAAAGCCCTTTCTAACGAAAAATATTCATACACTCAAATCATAAAGATATGTTAAGATCGGGGATTTATAATTTCTAGGACGAGGATATCTTTTGTAATTAATGGCTTTGAAAAAAAAAGGAATATGGATCAAACTGGGATCCAGGATTATCCAAAAATTAGCCAGCAACAAATCGTACCTCAGCCATGGTAACCGGACAATATTACGTAATATAATCAAGAAATATTTCAGTCTGGAAAATCAACGCAAACAACGTGTATTCAAGCTTCTTCCGTTGAACCGTTGCCTACCTTAAGCAGCTGGAGAATGAAACGGATATTCATATAATTCTACAGGAATGTATATCTGTCAAGTTGGCGGATGCAGTATCTACGGATTTACTTGCGATCGTACTGTGTTGACTACGCTACAGGGATGTTGTCAAGATGCACAGTTATTAGGTAGAAAGGCGAGGTTCCAAAATCGTTCTAATATAACGTATTTAACCTCTAGAAGAGGGTAATGTGTGCGAATATAATATAAGGATGGTATAGATGGAGCATGCAAGAAGAATGATATAGGGATATAGATAATTTAGCTAAAGAATATAGAATGTTAGTATGTAAAGTAAAGAAAGACAAATAATGTAAAGCGAGTATACTAGATGCATGGATGATGTACGGAATGAATATGAACAATATATCGAAGGAGTGTACAAGATGTATAAGTAGCATTTGAGTGGGTTATTGGTAAAACAACGAAGGAATATAGAAGGTGCAAGGACTAAGTAACAGGATAATTATAAAGTTACTTTACTCATTCCGTTGCTTATACCTCTCAAACTGTAACGTATATGGTAGCGAAGTTATGTGCGTATACACATGGACCATAGGGAATGCCTTCTTAGAGCTTGCAGATTTTACTGCTTGGGAGTGACGCGTACGTAATGCTATTTATGACAATTTTAAAATATCGTTCTGAATCTTCTTGAAATCTTTTTCAGAAATTTATATGTTAATTTATCAAAAAAAAAATGAATTTACCAACACCAAATTATTGAATCAAATATCCGCAGGCAATATGATATATCTGACAGCATTATAAGTTTATGTACAGAGAACATAATGTCAGAGGTGACGTCACACAAGGTATCAACATTTGCAAGTTCTGGACCACTTAATTCTGCTAACGTATGTGTTATCGTTTGACAGCTGAAGCCAACAGAATGCATAGGTAACTTAATAAGTCACCTCGTACGTATAAAATACACAAGATACTGTAAATAAAGTAAGGAAGCGTTATTTATGAAACATAGAAAAAACATGCAGGGTGTATATGGATGAAGCAGGGATAAAATACCACTGAAGTACGGAGGTTGAGCATGTTATATTGAAACGATTTTGGAGCCTCACCACATCGTTACAGTCCGTATCGCTACGTCTGATCGTGCTGTATCTGGTGAACGTACAATTTGAAAAATGCTCTACAGTGTAGTTTTCGTGGCAAAGGACGCCATCGTAAGTCTATCTTGTCCAAAGCACACCCTTACTGCCTGCTTGCTTTCTGTGAATACGCTAGTGTACGAGAACAACGATTTCCAAGCAACCAATTCAACAGTTCAATCTTAAAGGAATGTATAGGCTCTGTGTCTGATGATTTCGTCGTAGTGTCTTCATTTTATTCTCGAGTTGTTTAAGGGTTGAAGTGGGCAACAGTTGGACATTGAAGGATATAAGCAACTTGTGTACACGTGACGTTTTCAGCCGGAGATCCTTCTTGATTATGTTGTGTACTGTTGCCTTGAGCAAATGGGCTACTTTTGCCACTGATTCATATAAAGTTGTGCGTCTGAAAGGACTTTTACATACTCTTCTCAAAACCAATAGATTTCGAATGATCTCACATTACATAAAGTAACGCCAATTATTGTCAAAATATATTTCTGACACATTCTCTTCCACCACTACTTTATATTAACGATATTTTCCACATAACCTATTGGTTTGCATGTTCAAAATCGTACATTTAATATAATGTACTCAACTTTCTGTACATAAGGCTTATGGACTATGAAAGGAATAAAAGTGAAAGGAGTATGGATGACAAGTTCAACTACACATCTATCCTATGTTATTCATTCCTATTCTACAACTTATTCACACACAGTTATTGAATGTAATAAACTGTGAGTAGGATATTGCACACGAGAGCGAGCTATACGGACAAATAATGAAAACCGTATTGATGAAGCCTGAAAAAGGTATCAGTAATTATAATTGGTCCTAATTATAACAATTACAAGACCAAACACTCAGCAGTTAATGTCAGTTACTCATTAGTACACTATAGCGTAAATCAACTATTTAATAGTTGGTTCTGTTTCTTGAAATACATATTATTGATGATTTAGCCTGTTCTTTACATCTCACACAATTTTGTCTCAGTTGACACTTCGAAATGAATTACAATGATAAACGTGTTACAAACTGTTCATAAATTGTAGCTTATCTTAAAAGAAGACGTTTGAATGTTTCCCTAATCTGAATAGCTACCAGAGAAGTAGAATTCGATCAATCACAAGAAGCTGTTGCAAACTGTCTGCAAGTGTCTCAAAGTATCGTTAACAGGATGTGGAAATAATTTTAAAATGCTAGTTGTCCAATGAAGTACTTTTCACTCAAAAGAAGACATAAACCAACTCAATTCCAATCGTTCTAAAAACACATCCAAAAGACAAAAAAATTGTTATTAATATTTTATTTCTTTTAAGAAATAAGCGATGTTTCATCCAGCAGCCAGAGGTCTGTGGTACATTTATTTTGATTTAATTTTAAACCTGATTCAAGCCCAATCACTTACAGGAATGTGATGCATACAGTAATGGTGGAAGTATGGTGTGAACGAGCATTGGTGTATGTATACCAAGACCTTCGCTATGTGGAACAGTACCATTCAGGGTGTATATTTTAAGGACCACGACTTATGCTACCATATGCAGGCCTAATTTATTCTAACATTCGATTAATGAATAATAACGTTCGCCTCTACTGTGCTACTGGTTGATTTATTTCCCGAAGAAGAGGAAACTAAATAAATGAAATGACCTAGGTGGTATTAGATTCCAATCTCATCGAGAATGTATTTGATGCAATTGGGGCGTGTATCACATCCTAAAAAGTCACTCCAGGCATTAAAGTACTCTGGATGTAGCTCTTTCAAAGAAGTGGTCGAGGATAGTTCAGGACCATATCAACACGTTGATTTTAAGCATTTAACATTGCCATCAGCTTCATTTTGTACTGTAAAGGTGAAAAAACATCTCTACGAAATGTTCTTTTACGAGCATAGGCTTAATTTTCGATCATTTGCATTTCGGACACCATGATGGATCATCAGATTTTTGATTTTCATAAACATAAGCCAAGTGATGATTGTTAGTATTTTATAAAAGTGGGTTTACCTCGTCAAAAACAAAGTGTTACAGATTTAATTGTTTTGTTCAGCAAAAAATGAGTGCACAAGTTTATATTAATGAACAACTGAAGAAGTGTCGATGACGAATAAGAAAAACCTTGGAAAAAAGGTTTAAATTCCGTATCAACTATATTGTAACTTTATTTCTATGGAAAAAAAAAGGTTTATAGTATACGGCTCTATAACGTTCCATTCTTGAAACTTTAAAATGGTACTTTACTATTGTCTCATTGGTCCTAATAATATCCATTTTACGCTATCTCTGTGTTTTCATTGGCTTATTTGGTCAAACTAACATGGAAGCTGACTTCCCTGGAATGTTTGCCTAATATACCCTCTAGAATACAGGTTGTATGTTTTGTAATGATTTTTATCTGCTTGGTGGGAGAAGGAAACGTATGCTTTCTTTATAACTAACTATATGTTTTAATCTTAATTCATGATTAGTTAAGAGCAGTGTTTCTTAGCCGGATATGGTAGACGTCCGGGCTTTGATCGTTGCGATCCCCATTATCTTTACAAGGATGACAACAATTCTTGATGTTTCTAGGTGCAGTTCGTCATAGTTCATAACAAAGGTGATATGTGCACCTCTCAGACACCTCGAAGACTGAAAAGAAAAAAAAAAAGTTAGCCTCAGCATCGACAACTCATGATCCCCTCAAAACCTGCTCACGACCCCCAAGACGGTCGCGACTCTGTTTTAGAAACACTGGTTTAGCGTGTGTCGTTGTGTAGTCAGGTTTGAGTAGAGTTCTATTCAGGTACAGATATACGTATATATATATGTATATAAATTGGTTTTGTGACAGTGTAAATAAGGCAGCAAATTTAAGTGTTGGTTTTATCGTAAAATTCGATATCAGTCGTGTTTTCGAACAACTAAGTTAATCTTTTCTTAAATAAATCCTTGAACATTTGTTAATCACGTCATGTTATCATCACCGAGACATGGAAATATTTATTCTTCATCAAGATTATGTTACTTTCCAATAAACTAGCAGAAATTAGTTAAATACCTTTTTACATTTTGCAAAAAGTGTATAGCAATGTTATTATAAAATAGAAACCAATACAATAGCGAGTACGTAGTATCGACCTTTTAACACTGCCAGAAATACTACAGCGTTCTTAAAACTACTTGGTGACGAACCACTAGTGTGTTGAGATGGAGACATTTGATTTGATGAAATTGCGTGGTGATATGTAAAAACTTCGTTCCGGTCGTGGTTCCGACATGAAACCCACTGTAACCCCTACATTTTAAAGAACCAAGCAATAGAGAAAACCTGAATCCAACACTGAGAACAACGAAGGTGTATTGTCCTTCAGTCTGAAAATTACCAACAATTATCGTAGTCTTCATGCAGTTAAAACCATTAAAACCGAACTTTGACTGTGCCGTGAATACATTCACAAATGGGACCTACAGTGGTCATCAGAGTGACTACGTGGAGGCTGATCAAAATACTTTTAGATTTAAGTATAAAACTTCATATACGACATCTAAAACATACTGCAGTCACAAAATCTTTGTAGATATTACATATAAAAAGTTACTTACAAAATTTATCTCTATGTATAATCAAATTCAAAGTTTTTGGACTCTCTTAATTGGGCACCGTAACACCTCTTTTCAAAGAATAGGGCCTACCAGTGTCTCAGCGGTAAACCTGAAGGCTTATAACGCTAAAAACTAGGTTTCGATACCCATGGTAGGCACAGCACGGATAGTCCATTGTGTAGCTTTGTGCTTGATAACAACAAACAAATAATAGGAAAAAATCCTTTGTATATTTCGAATGCATTTTTTTTTATTTATTCTCTAGAGCGATTATCGTAATGTATATGGAAAACAAATTCCTAAATCTCATGAAATTAAACGCAAGTGTTTCACAACAGGATCAGTCTCTGGAGATCTTTATTTCTTTCTTTTTAGATTAATTCAGCCTGACTGTAAAGCACTTTCCAGTTTTAGAAGTGGAAACAAATGTTTCATAATTTTACATTACTTGTGATAGTAATAACATTAAATGATCAACGTTGTTAGTGAACTTTATAAGCAGATAAATCCACTGTCTGTTATTTTTGGTGACGAGGAACTCATTTTGAGGTTAATAAGACTTGGAGATGACTTGAATAAATAAGAAAGAAAACCTTATTATAAATTTAACAAAACAACTAATGTACAACGTTTTTATAAAACTTTGTTACTATGTTAAATTGATAAAACGTTTCCTTTGTTAACCATTCCAGTGTGCTTCCAAACATTATTAACTACCTATTATGTTGTTATGAATCTAAAATTATGCTACCTTCTCAAGAAATTTTGACAGATTTTTAAAAAAAAATAACAGTCTTGGAATCCTGAGCTAAAAGACCCGGCATGGCCAGGTGGTTACGGCGCTCGACTCGCAATCTGAGGGTCGCGGGTTCGAATCCCCGTTCTACCAAAAATGCTCGCCCTTTCAGCCGTGGGGGCGTTATAATGTGACGGTCAATCCCACTACTCGTTGGTAAAAGAGTTGGCCAAGAGTTGACGGTGGGTGGTGATGACTAGCTGCCTTCCCTCTAGTCTTACACTGCCAAATTAGGGACGGCTGGCGCAGATAGCCCTCGTGTAGCTTTGCGCGAAATCCAAAAAACAAACTGAACTAAAATATTTTTTATAAGGAAAAATCCAACGTTCCCATGTTCTTGTACACGTGTACTATGGATTCTGTGGGAAAGATCAGAATCTGCGAAGTGATTCATAAAGAATGTAGATTGATAACAAAGGGAAATTATGGGAGTATCGTACGAACAATTATATATATTCATTAAAATAGCTATGTTTAAGATTACAGATAAAATAGCAACTTACACGACACTATAGACTTTTATTCTGAATTATTTTTTGGGGGGGTTCATAGTCGGAATGTCGCTACGCTAGTTCGAATAAGGAGACGTACGCTTCTCACAAAAGCACTGGCGATATGCTGAATGAATTCACTACTTAGATTAGTTTTTTTTTGAAAGATAATATTTTTCAACATAAATAGTATTTACTTAAGTCCTCAGAGGGATTAAGAAACTCCTTGTATGTATTAATCTATTAGTCAACACCAACATTTGTCATTAACCTCCTGCTTGAGTTTCAGTTTTTTCTTGATTATCTAATTTTCGAATTGTTCTAATTATCACATTTGGTTCTTTTAATAACATTTCGTTATTCTATTAGGTGATTAAACAACATGTGTTATGCTTAAACGTATATCACACAAGAAGCTCAACACTGATTTCAACCTGATATATGCCTCAAAACGTAGTTTTATTAACAAAAACGTTTTAGAAAACACAAAACAAAAACAGTAATGAGGTATGGAGGTTGAGTATGCTATATTAAAACGATTTTTGAGTCTCACACGTCGTTACTTCATTACATCCAGTCATGGCCTATCTCACGACCGTATATCTTGACTGCAGCCATATAGCTTAATTTCACTGAAAAAGGTTCCTTTACAAGACATCATGGCCAAAACACACCAATCCTCTCTGCTTGCCTTCCATAATCCATTTAGCGTGCAAAAGTGAGGGTTTTCGAGCTTTCGTTTCAATAGTTTGACTGCACTGAAATCCATAGGCAACTTTACTGGTACGTATTCATAAGGAATGGCATAAAACTTGTTTCATTCTTCAGGTGCTTGAATCATGCGACGGGTGAATGGATATGTCGTGGAAGCAGCTTGTGTGCACGTGGCTTGTGTCGCTTTTCCAAACGGAGATTCCTTTTGATTATGTTGTGCCTGAGACACGAGGACGGTTTTTGTCACTGACCTTTGTTGTTTGTGGATTGTCGCCTTTTATAAGACGCCGTACTTTGCTTACTATTGTTGAGGTGTGACTTGTTGCAGGACTTTTTGGATGGCTCTGCTTCTACAAGTTGGTCAATATTGCTTTCTTTTCAATAACATAAAGGAGAAGAAATATTTCCGTCTTGTAAATTTTAAATCACTGATCTGAACACATCTTTATGATCTGAGTGTAAGAATATTTTACATCGGAAAGGGCTCTTACAAATCCTTCCAAAAAGCGATCACTTTTCGGTGGTATGACATTAGGTACACAACACTAAAAAAAAGTACAAAATACAAACCGTTCTATAGTAAATGCCTTAACTATGGTTGTCACGTAACTTGCTTACTTTCATAATCAAAATTATTTTAATATATTGTATTCAACCGTCTGTAGATAATGAATTGGATAAGTCATACTGCAAAAAGATACAAAAAAAAGGACTTTCGTCAACATTTTGCGAACTGGTTTATCAAAAAAGCAAACTGATATAAACTAAGCTTGATTTCCGTCTTTACTAATAACCTACTTTAACGCATGTTATATTGATTTATGATTACAGTGTAGCTGTCTCTTAGAGTTTATCGAAATATATGTGTTTACGTTTTGGTTCTTAGAAATTCACAAGTACAATTGTGGCGTCTAAGCTTTATTTGGGTGACCTGGTGATTGGGGCGCTCAACTCAAAATCTGCGGGTCGTGGATTTTGTTCCCGTCGCCGAATATGCTCGCTCTTTCAGCCGTGGTGGCATTATAACGTGATGGTCAACCTCGTTATTCGTTGATAAAGAAAGTAGCCTAAGAGTTGGTGGTGGATAGTGTTGATTATCTGCCTTTCCTCTAATCTATTACTTCTAAATTAGGTATGGCTAGCGCAGGTATCCCTCGAGTAGCTTTATGTGAAATTCAACAACAACAAGCAAAAACTTTGGTTGCTTGACCTTTTACTTGAATCATATTTGGTAACTAGGTTCAAGTACTTTATTTTTTACTTTAAATAAACGTAGTTAGCAACTTGATTTAATTCTAACATTTTAATGAAAGTATTTAGTCTAGTTTGATTCTTTTATTGTAGTGTAGTTTGTTTGTTGCTAAGTGCAAAGCTCACAATGGGCTATCTATAGTTTGACAACCAAGGGTATCGAAACCCGGTTTTGAGCGTTATAAGCTTTCAGACTTACCTCTGAGTCACTGAGGAGAAGGGGGTGTAGTTTGAATCAAATCCTTCACTTCTGAATTCTTGAACGTGTTAACTAGATTGAGAACCTTAATTTCCCGCTATTCAACACAGAGTTGCAGTTGTGTTTTTGGATGGGAGCCCAAGGAAGAAGAGATTCTGGTAAATGTTATTAGAGGTATTGCTTACACCGTTGGGAAATCCGGAAGTTGCTGTATTCAAATATGCAATCCATATTATGGAATGAATTTCAATCAGGAGTAATGAGCAGCCAAAGAAGCACGGGACTCCAGAGTGGCCGCATCATCTTACCAGTAACAATCACACACATTAGTTGATTATCTTATCTTGATTCTCAATTCCAATTATTCAACCTCTCTACATGGTCTGTTTGAGGTTGGAGACATAGTTCTTGATCTTCTGATCTGGCAGAATGCTACTACTGCTATTATCACTACTGCCCTTATCAACACAAAACCTATTTTTGAGTGTCTCCTCGGCATGTTTGGACTTGATAGATGGATTTGTCTCAACAAGGGCTATCAAAAAAGCCATCATGATCGCATCCACAGAAGGTGCACGGGTTGCAAGTCGAACATCTCGGAACTGTGCGGATGGATGTAGATGAGAGGATAATGGTGATTGATGATGACATGCCGGAGAGTAGCAAAGTTCCAGTTATGGTCAGCGGAGCTTGGAGCTGTCTGCTGAAGATCTATCAGGCTATAGTCTGAAAAACAGATGCAACGACGGGTGAAGAAGAAGGATCACGTAATAGATCCGACGATTATACAACAAGACTTACTGCAATTAAGTATGGGGTTTCTGCTGCTGATGTGTCCAGTCATAACAAGGTCAGGTTTTGTCCTAATTAGAAACTAAGTTATAAACGTCTCATGGTGTCCCAGAATTTTTACATTATATCCCTGCCACCGAACTGCTTCTGGTTGAGAGAGAAAGAGAGAGAGAGAGAGAGAGATCCTGTGCTACTGGACAAACGTATTAGCTTCTTTATTTCTTTACTTCTAACTGTTCATTTAACGTTTTCTTTTCCAATTTTTTTTTTCCAATTTCCAATTCTTTACTATATATAGCGTCTTTGGACAGAGGAACGAGAACTCGCCCAGTGTTTAGCTCGCTGGACTGTTGAATTGAGGTTCCGTAGTCTGTTTCCATTACTGGTCCCCACTTGGAGAACGTGGGTGCTTTATAAGAATGACGGTGAGATTTTATTATTCAGTATGACAAAATTAGGGACGGCTACGGCGAATAGCCCCGAGTAGTTTTGCACGAAATAAAAAAAAAACCAAACAAACTTTCGATAAAACTTTACATTAAGATGATTCTATACCTTGTTAAACAACTCCCAAACATTACTGTGCTGTTGATAGTATGTCCTTGTCACTTTGACTGCTTTTTCAACACTTTATAACTTTTATTAGTTGATGTGATAAATGTGTATGTATCATATAAACGGTGAAGTATAAAAAACGCAGCAGGAAAAGTTATGTTAGTGAACGCTAACAATCTATCTTAAGCCAACTGCAATGAGTTTTGTCATCGTCTTTAAAATGAATTATTGATGTGTCAAGAAACAGTGTATGTTTAGCGCACGACGACAGTTTGTTCGATGTCTATTAATTGTTCATCACAACACACTGAATTACTGAACCAATGAGGCAGCGCCGCTATTAAATATATAATCGAAATAATTTTCTCATGTTGAAGAACACGATGATTGGTAAATAAAGTTGAACGTTTTTGGTTACCCAATTAAAGTGCCTAAACACAATTCGTTGTTACTGGTTCTGAAGCTTTGATGTTGATTAAGAACTTTTGCTGCCGGTTCTAATCCCCGTCACACCAAACATGCTCGCACTTTCAGCCGTGGGGGCGTTATAATGTGACGGTCAATTCCTTGGTAAAGAGTAACCCAAGAGTTGGCGGTGGATGGTGATCACTAGCTGTCTTCCCTCTAGTCTTGCACTGCTAAATTAGGGACGGCTAGCGCAGATGGCCCTCGTGTAGGTTTGCGCGAAATTCATAACAAACAAACAAGAACTTTTTACGGAATCCCTCAAAACGATGAGAAGCATTGATACTTAAAAGAAGAGAAACAAAAAGTCTTCAAAATTATGAAATATGAGTTCTAAACATGAGGACACTTTCTTTTATGTCCCTAAGTTTGAACTATAGGCCAAAGGAAAGGCAGTCGTTAGCAAACAGTACCCACATCCACTGTCATTTTTATACATAAAAAACTACAGAAGTATTTATTTGTAATCTTAGTTTCCAGATTGACAAAACAGCCTTTCATCAGAGGCATAAAATGGACTCTGTAACGGATCGAAGCTTACATAATTGACGAAGAAAAAAAAACAAAAACGATATGACACGTGAGAACTGAAACGTCAACGTGCACCATAGAATAGTTTATTGTATACAAAGCTGCAAGTGTAATAAACAATATGTTGGCGTGACAAAGCAAACATTCAGTGCCCGTTTAGTAAGACACACCCTTGGTGATCTACTTGTCTTTGGGTCTCAAGTGATTAAACAAACCCGTAATGACAGGATTATGTTGGAAGCTTTAAGGAGAGAACAACCCGTGAATTTGTCACCAAGTGGGCTGAACAGAGAAATTGATGTAGCAATTCTTTTGGTTTCCGGCATGTTGAATTACTAGAGCGAGATATACAGTTTGTTATTATTGTTGATAGTACAGGCCACTCACCCGTTATTGTTTTATAAACTATTCATTGTTCAATCTGTACGACTTTGGGCTTTTCATGAATTATGTATCGTTTGATCCATTATGTTTTAGACTTCTGATGAACAGCTGTCAACAGTGCGGAAGCTTAGATTGTTTGTTTGTTTTGGAATTTCGCGCAAAGCTACACGAGGGCTATCTGCGCTAGCCGTCCCTAATTTAGCAGTGTAAGACTAGAGGGAAGGCCGCTAGTAATCACTGTGGGGGCGTTATAATGTGACGGTCAATCCCACTATTCGTTGGTAAAAGAGTAGCCCAAGAGTTGGCGGTGGGTGGCTGAAAGGGCGAGCATGTTTGGTGGGATGCGGATTCGAACCCGCGACCCTCAGATTGTGAGTCGAGCGCCTTATCCACCTGGCCATGTCGGGCCTCTAGAAATGGACCAATGCCTCACTTACGTTTAGTATTTTCGACAAAAAAATTCAATACAAGTGTACACGTTTTATAATCTTTAACAAAAGAGCAAACTGAAGGATAGAAAAATGAGTTCACAAGGAACTTATAAGAGACTAGAAGAAAGGCATCTAGCGAATAGCACCCGCCGCCAACTCTTGGGTTACTCTTGTCTGGCCGAATATTAGAATTTGATTGGCACTATTACGTCGCTCCCACGGCCCAAAAGTGCAGAGATCTTACCATGAATCCGAGGATTCCCAGTCTCGGCACGCCTACTATCAGGTCACGCCCAACCCTTGACACCTTAGAATCTGAAAAAGAATCCGTAAAACATCCGTACTGAATATATCCGGTTCAACAAACTGAAACCAAAACCTAATGTTTCAGCGTAATCCATTGTTTTCATAGATCTTTTTCCTTTGATAAAACTAAAACTTCTCATAAGTTTTTAAACTACTTCCTCTCAGATTCGAAAGTCGACTGTCACTCCCTAAGGTTTGGTAACAATCGGTCCAGCGATTCACCAGTTGAAAGCGCACATACACACAACGGGTTTTCTCACTTAATGGTTTAGATTTTTCTGAAAACTGCGAAACTTCTAATGAAAGTCGAGAATGAAAAAGAAAACAACTAGCAACATATGAAGTTTTATTATAAAAATAGTTTACAAATGATTAGGCTTAGTGGTGGAATACAGCGCTGTCCGTGCTTTTAGCAAAAAACTATATTTTTGTTTATTTTATCGCAAAGCCACACTATGTGCTATTTCTACTCTGTTCACCGCAGGAAATCGAACCCCGGATTTTAGTGTTGTAGGTTCGTAAACGTACCATTGACTCACCGGGGGATTTATCTAAAAGGAAACACGTTATCGATAAAAAAAAAAAAAAGATGTTTGTTTGTTTGATATTAAGTACAATGTTACATAATGGGCTCAGTATCTGTGTTAAGCCCACGAAGGTATTGAAATCTGATTTTTAGCGTTATAAGTCCCCAGACTTATCGCTGAGCCACTAGGTGGTAAAATATAAAGATCTCTTCTTTGCATGATTAGGATTTAGGGTTCACAATGTAAGCTTAGAGTCGTTTATCGTGAACAACTCTGTAAATACATGACTATAAATTAAACATAAATATCTGTTTTCGAATAACGAGTCAAAAGATCCATTCGAAGCGTCATCTTGATATTGAATTGATTTTTCCCACAATATCTCAGCTAGGGGTATTCGAGCCAAGCGTTAATATACACGCCAGACTGCAGTTATATTGGTACAATATTGTACATAACACATCACGTGTAGTATAAGATACAAAAATCTGATTGTTACGTCTTACAATAAAGAAAGATAGGGTTGGGTTACTATCTATTTTACAATGAAATAGAAAATAACTTTAAATCGACAAAAGGCAGCTCCGAAGAAACATTTCGATCAGCGTTCAGGGGTAGTTCTTATTTTCACCTCTCCATTATTCCATGGCTATAAATATCTTATACTTGAGCACAAAAGACCGAACACAGGATGTATTTTGTTGTTGTAGAATGTTAAATAAATCGTGACGTTAAACACGCGTGATTCTAGGTTGTCTCTCACACGTGAACTGCAACTGGGAGAGGAATGTAACATTTGAAACAACAATGAAAAATTCGTTTTGGAATGACGTATAAGAGGCACGTGATATTATGGAAAGCGAGTTAGTTAGGCAGCATGAAAGCACGGATACTTTGTTGATATGAAATATCAAAACTTTGTCATTTCAAGTTAAGTGTAACCGAGTTGTTATCAAACTGAACCACGTTAGGAATGCTTGTAAGTCACCGTTAGGTACATCCGCGAACACTGTGTGAAAACGGCTGTTCGATATTCCACACACACTCAACTCAATATACAACTATAAAGCGTAGAAAGAAAAATGTCACACCACACTCAGTGTCTTCTATTTCTTTTTGTCCTCATCTTCGTGACGACCACCTGGTGTGAAAAAGTTAAACTGAAAGTGTTTGTGAAATATCATACCCACCAGCGACAAATGGAGCACGTCCTGAATTCGAGGGAAGCGACCCTGGAAGGGGAGTGTGCACGCTACTGCTGGGGGGGACAAGACTGTCGTGGATTTAACTACCACCCGGACTCCAAGGAATGCCAGCTTTTGGAATGGCCAAGTGATGACTTGCTGGTCACGGAAGGGTTTCTCGTATATTTCAAAGAGGTAGGGGACAGGACAGAAAGAAAATTATACGTTCAAAATTTAGAACTATTCAACCTTTACCAAAAATGAAGGCAGTCTCCGGAAGATTATATTAGACAGGACTGAAGTCGTTCCACCAAACACTGTACTTACTTTAAAACTTTAGAAGCAACAAAGTCATAACTAAATATAAAGACGTGGCTTTAATAAGTCTAGAAATTTAGACGGTAATTAGGCAGTCAATGACTATATGTAAATTATACAAAAGTTCCTCAGGTATAATGGAGTCCATTTCGGGGTTAATTAAGGGATTAATTAATGTCGGTTACTAGTAGTGAACGCAGTGTGTGTGTATTTCCATCGGGATGATATGGGAAAGAGCCCTGCCCCCTCCCCCCCAAACATCTCCTCCACCCAAGATATCAGGGTTTAATTTTTAAGATTTTTACATTGTGACTCCCAATGACATGATTGTGTTGGGTTTTTTTTTGTATGGGCAGGACAACGTGGCCACCAAGTTTCATCAAAATTTGATCATTTTTGACTGAGTTATAGAGCCAAAAATAGTGTAAAAAATAGTGTAATAATAGCCAAAAATAGTGTAAAAAATTAGTTCTCATGTTAACAGATAGGGGGTTTTGGATTTTCGTGACCTTCACCCTCCAAAAATAAAGTAATCACTTTTAAGTTGGGCCATAGTCCAAGTGTATGTTCAGTCGTTTTCGAGATCCGTTCCTGACAAAAAAAAACAAACAAACTTATAACCCGATCGTTTTGGAAATGTTTGTCGTGTTTGTTTTCCATCTTTCCACTCGATATTTTCTTGCTAATCGACTTTCATATCACATTTTTATTCTACTTTATCAAACCCCATTAGTCTCCCTTTTAAGTTAAAGTTGTTTTTTTAAACAAAACCTTTCTAACTGCTTTATATTTAATATTCCAGATTTATTCCTGTCATATTGAACAACGGAAATTTGTCAAACCTGTTACATTCATTTGAAAGCTAACCAATACATTTCCAAGTTGGCATGACGTCACTCCTCCTTTTCTTGAACTCTGCTAAAAAACAATATATATGTATATGTACATGTGTGTGTGTGTGTGTGTGTTAATGGATAAAGAGTGGTATATGACAAGTGTAATAGGACAACTGCACATACACACACACACATTGCACAACGTCTTCAGTTTCACCTTCTGATGTCTCGAATCTTGATTGGATCTGGGAGGGTCAGATGCTATTTGGATATCTTCCTCCACTATCTGATGTCCTCCGGTTTTTTTGTTTGTTTTTTAATTTCGCGCAAAGCTATTCGAGAGCTATCTGCGCTAGCCTTTCGTAATTTAGCAGTGATAGACAAAAGGGAAGGCAGCTAGTCAACACCACTTACAGTCAACTCTTGGGCTGTCCTTTTTCCAGCGAAAAGTGGGATTGATCACCACATTATAATGCTCCCACGGTTGAAAGGACGAACGTGTTCGCTGACGAGAATCGAACTCGCGACCTGCAGATTACAAGTCGAGCGCCCTAACCACCGGGCCAGTTTCATGTCTTCAGGTGGGTGAAAGGCACGTTTGTGGACTGATATCTTTAAAATCTAATGTTCGATTCCCTACAGTGGACATATCTCACTTTCTGATACTTAATTTAGCAATCCCAACTTTAAAGATAACTCTTTACAGCGTATTTCTGTGTACCGGTGACCTTTTGACCTTTACCCATGACTAAATTAATCAGGGTTTAAGAGCTTCGTATGTAGTGTCTGTTGAATACGTTTGGTCAAAATCCACCAATCCAATCTTGAGATATCGTGTCCACAAAACGTGGACAGACTTACAGGGGCGGACCAATATGCCTCTCTCTGCCCCCCCCCCCAGTGGCACAGTGGTATGTCTGCGGACTTACAACGCTAGAAACCCGGTTTCGACACCCGTGGTGGGCAGAGCACAGATAGCCCATTGTGTAGCTTTATGCTTAACAACTTCAAACAAACAAGCTCTCTCTCTGATATTATAATCCATCCCTAATTTGCGGTATGTCTGCGGACTTACAACGCTAGAAACCAGGTTTCGACACCTGTGGTGGGCAGAGAACAGATAGCCCATCGTGTAGCTCTGTGCTGAACTTCAAACAAACAAATCTCTCCCTGCTTCGCGAATCAATGTGACAATAAGAAAACTATTCGGTATATAAATGTATAGTATTTCCTGTATGTGCCATTATACTTATCAAACGTTTTTCTACACAGATAACCTGTAAAGACCAACCCTGTGAAAATGGAGGTACGTGCTTAGAACGACCAGGTCAGCTGGAAGGTTATACGTGTAACTGTGTTCGAGGTTGGTGTGGAGACAGATGCCAGAAACGTTAGTTTTCACTTTTTTTACGATTCTCTTGGTTATTCGTGTATTTATTTCAATGTATAGCAGGATTTATAATCCTGAGAAGAACACTGAAGTTTTCCTGTTTTTATTTCCCTGTATTACAGTTTTAGTATTCCTCGTAGCGTTATACGTTTTAGGTCATGACCCCTGAACCTTGAATCATCAACAAATAAATCTATAAGAAATATTTACTTTTTGTTATTTCATCAACTTTTTTTTGTCAAATCTTACCTCATGTTTAATGCAGGTTAAGCCTAATAATAGACATTGTGAACACAGCATCGACAGCCCATTGTGCAGCTTTGTGCTTAACATAAAACGAAACAGATAAACCAAACCTTATCATAGAATATTTTTATTCAGAGTTTTTTCTTTTTCTGTAGAGAGGTCGAGTACGTTATACTAAACCGATTTCGGAGCTTTTTGTCTCCACCTCCGGTTATGCTCTGTCACATGACTATATTGGTAATAGTCCTGCAGTGCAATTTCCATTGCAAAAGGCCCCGGCGTAAAGCTGTCATTTCCAAAGCAAACTTCTCCTTGCAACTTTAACACTGTTAAAGACCTATGCACCATGAAAAATCGTGTAACGTTGTTTGTCAGAACTATGTTTTCACAAACAGACTGGGGTTTATTAAGAATATTAGCCCTGTGTTTAAATAACATTTGTAGATGGTAAAAAATTAATATCTTATTATTATGAAACAAAATGACGTTGCTTCATCTTACGACGTCATTCCTTGTCTAATTAGCACGTGACTTTAGACAAGGCCCAGTGTTCCCTTTTTTGGTTCATCTTCGTTGTTAAGACTAAACGTTTGTTAATCAGTCTATATCAACGAGATCTTTATTTATTACGACACACGCATCTTTAAAGGTTCCCACTGTTCTGCCAACAACAGTCATCACGACTTTAAGGTTTCTCAAGACACTGAAAGGCTTCCATATGTCGTGATAATGCTTGGTGACGGCTTGAACGGGTAGTGAAGAAAAACTTTAATATAAGTTTAACATAACAGCAAATGCGCAACGTTTCGACAAGGTGTCATCATCAGGTACAAGTCAAAACGTTATAC
>NW_013669735.1:67265-71327 GCF_000517525.1 Limulus polyphemus
ACCAGCTGTGCTAACCATCGAAATATCCGTATAGTTTAAGTTTTGTAAATGTATTGTATCATCAGACTTACCAGCTGTGCTAACCATCGAAATATCGTATAGTTTAAGTATTGTAATGTATTGTATCATCAGACTTACCAGCTGTGCTAACCATCGAAATATCGTATAGTTTAAGTTTTGTAATGTATGGTATCATCAGACTTACAAGCTGTGCTAACAGCTGTGCTAACCATCGAAAGGACTTACATCAAATAGTTATTACTCTTAGAATATATATATATATATATATTGCTGTTTATTTTATTTGTTTGTAATTAAGCACAAAGCTACACAATGGGCTATCTGGGCTCTGCCCACCACGGGTATCGAAACCCGGATGCTAGCGTTGTAAGTCCGCAGACATACCACTGTGCCACTGGGGGCATATATTGCTGACTAAATGTATGTAAACTGGGCTATGCCAACTGTTTGTTAAACAGATAGTTCAACAACGGGCTACCTGTGCTGTGCCCACCACGAGTATTAAAACCTAGTTTTTAGCGTCATAAGTCTTCAGACATACCGCTGAGTCATTGGGAGGTGTAACATCAAACAAAAGTATTTGTAGTTTTATTACTTCTTTGTACGTTTTTCACTGGCTTTGAGGGCTCTGATTATGGAATGCTTTACTAGCAATAAAAAAGAAAATTTTTTTACTAACGTTAATTTTCTTTTTTTGTAATAGCTCATTTCACGGTCACACCTAATGCGTGTCTCCATGGTTACGACTTTATAGCCTTCTCGGTTACTTCCATCGGCGAATGTCCAAGGCGTTGCTTGCTGACACCTAAATGTAAATCTGCTGATATTTGGTACACAGGAGAGATTAGCACGTGCTACATGAAGTACGCTGATCGGGATGAAGAAATCTTGACCTACGGTTGCAACGGTCATAAAGAACTGAGTCACTTTAGCTTCATGGATTGCCTTCATTAAAGTAGAATCGTTATTTTATTCTATCTGAAATTATAACAGTTGTCAAAGATAACTCACCTCCAACCAAATAAAAATGTTTTTTTTCTAAATTTGTAGGTTTAATATTTTGTGAAATATATCGCGACTTTTCAGATAGTGTTGATTGTTATTTGTTGTTAATTAGTGATCAAAGCATGTTTGTTCTTGTATCAGTGTAACATTTATTGAAAGATCAAGGCATGTTTGTTCTTGTTTCAATGTAACATTTATTGAAAGATCAAGGCATGTTTGTTCTTGTTTCAATGTAACATTTATTGAAAGATCAAGGCATGTTTGTTCTTGTTTCAATGTAACATTTATTGAAAGATCAAGGAATGTTTGTTCTTGTATCAATATAACATTTATTGAAAGATCAAGGCATGTTTGTTCTTGTATCAATATAACATTTATTGAAAGATCAAGGCATGTTTGTCCTTGTATCAGTGTAACATTTATTGAAAGATCAAGGCATGTTTGTCCTTGTATCAATGTAACATTTATTGAAAGATCAAGGCATGTTTGTTCTTGTTTCAATGTAACATTTATTGAAAGATCAAGGCATGTTTGTTCTTGTATCAATATAACATTTATTGAAAGATCAAGGCATGTTTGTCCTTGAGCAACTAATGTTGTATCAGTAGATAGACAAACTAACAATGATCATTAAATAGCAACTAATGTTGCATCAACAGAGAGATAAAATAACACTGATTATTAAATAACAACTAATGTTGTATTGGTAGATAGACAAACTAACAGTGATCATTGAACAGCAACTAAGGTTACATCAGTTGAAAGAGAAACACTAATATTGATCAATGAACAGCAACTAATGTTGCATCAATAGAAATGTTTACATTGATATAAGAACATGCCTTGATCTTGGAATAAATGTTACATTGATACAAGAACAAACATGCCTTGATCTTTCAATAAATGTTACATTGATACAAGAACAAACATGCCTTGATCTTTCAATAAATGTTACATTGATACAAGAACAAACATGCCTTGATCTTTCAATAAATGTTACATTGAAAATTTAATAATCAGTGTTAGTTTGTTTATCTGTTGATGCAACATTAGTTGCTATTTAATAATCAGTGTTAGTTTGTTTATCTGTTGATGCAACATTAGTTGCTATTTAATGATCAGTATTAGTTTCTTTATCTGTTGATGCAACATTAGTTGCTATTTAATGATGAGTGTTAGTTTGTCTATCTGTCAATGCAACATTAGTTGCTATTTAGTGATCAGTGTTAGTTTATCTATCTGTCGATGCAACATTAGTTGCTATTTAATAATCAGTGTTAGTTTGTTTATCTGTTGATGCAACATTAGTTGCTATTTAATATTCAGTGTTAGTTTGTTTATCTGTTGATGCAACATTAGTTGCTATTTAATGATCAGTATTAGTTTGTTTATCTGTTGATGCAACATTAGTTGCTATTTAATGATGAGTGTTAGTTTATCTATCTGTCGATGCAACGTTAGTTGCTATTTAATAATCAGTGTTAGTTTGTTTATCTGTTGATGCAACATTAGTTGCTATTTAATGATCAATGTTAGTTTATCTATTGGTGCAAAATTAGTTGGTATTTAATGATCACTGTTTACGTTTTTGTAGCTATGCAACATGTAGCTGCTATTTAGTTATCAATGTAAGTGTTTTTGTATCAATGCAACATTTAACTCCTAATTAGTTATTACTACTATTGTTTGTGCCTGTATTAATGTATTACTTATCAGTTTTAGTTATAACTGCTATTGTTTGTGCCCATATTAATGTATTATTTATCAGTTTTAGTTTTAACTGCTATTGTTTGTGCCCATATTAATGTAGAATTTATCAGTTTGTAAGTTTTAACTGCTATTGTTTGTCCCTGTATTAGTGTAGTATTTATCAGTTTGTCAGTTATAACTGCTATTGTTTGTCCATGTATTAGTGTAGTATTTATCAGTTATAACTGCTATTGTTTGTCCCTGTATTAGTGTAGTATTTATCAGTTTGTAAGTTATAACTGGTATTGTTTGTCCCTGTACAAATGTAGTATCTATAAGTTATAACTGGTATTGTTTGTCCCTGTACTAATGTAGTATTTATCAGTTATAACTGCTATTGTTTGTCCCTGTATTAGTGTAGTATTTATCAGTTTGTTAGTTATAACTGCTATCGTTTGTCCCAGTATTAGTGTAGTATTTATCAGTTTGTTAGTTATAACTGCTATCGTTTGTCCCAGTATTAGTGTAGTATTTATCAGTTTGTTAGTTATAACTGCTATCGTTTGTCCCAGTATTAGTGTAGTATTTATCAGTTTGTTAGTTATAACTGCTATTGTTTGTCCCTGTACTAATGTAGTATTTATCAGTTATAACTGCTATTGTTTGTCCCTGTATTAGTGTAGTATTTATCAGTTATAACTGCTACTGTTTGTCCCTGTATTAATGTAGTATTTATCAGTTATAACTGCTATTGTTTGTCCCTGTATTAGTGTAGTATTTATCAGTTATAACTGCTATTGTTTGTCCCTGTATTAATGTAGTATTTATCATTTTGTTACAACTACTAATGTTTGTTTCCATACTTATCAGTGTAATAATGCAACATTTGACAACTGACTAGTTGTAGTGGTTGTTGTTTGTTCCCATACTTATCAGTGTAATAATGCAACATTTGACAACTGACTAGTTGTAGTTGTGTAATAATGCAACATTTGACAACTGACTAGTTGTAATGGTTGTAGCGTTTGTTCCCATACTTATCAGTGTAATAATGCAACATTTGACAACTGACTAGTTGTAGTGGTTGTAGCATTTGTTTCCCATACTTATCAGTGTAATAATGCAACATTTGACAACTGACTAGTTGTAGTGGTTGTAGCGTTTGTTCCCATACTTATCAGTGTAATAATGCAACATTTGACAACTGACTAGTTGTAGTGGTTGTTGTTTGTTCCCATAATTATCAGTGTAATAATGCAACATTTGACAACTGACTAGTTGTAGTGGTTGTTGTTTGTTCCCATAATTATCAGTGTAATAATGCAACATTTGACAACTGACCAGTTG
>NW_013669735.1:72147-80658 GCF_000517525.1 Limulus polyphemus
TTGTAGCATTTGTCAATCAATGATAAGGAGAATCTTTTTCTGTCACTTTGTATACATTACCCTTTATTCCAGTAAAAGATTTCATTTTAAATATTGTGGATTTACAGTTATGTACTTAACTTAATATGAAACACAACACAACGTTTTTTTGTAAAGACATTGTTACCCTATTGAATATCAGATTTAAATTATCTAAGTGTAAATTTCCTGTGAGATAAGCTGGCCTCATACTTCTTGGCTCATTGCACTGATTGAAAACAAGTAAGTGAAGAAACAGATATTCCATACATTTCTGTCACAAGGGGTGCTGTGATATGTTGGTTTTATTTTAAATTTCAAGCAACTTGAGCAAGATTACAACAGGGCTACCTGCATTAGCTGCCTGCAATTTTAAATTGACAGAGAAGTTGTACAACACCTTCCACCTCCAACTCTTGAACTTCATTCGGTCGACTGTCACTCTTATGATACACCAATGGCCGAAGCTGCTCCACAGCCTGGCACACTAACCAGAGGGCTGTGACATAAATATTCAACTACTCGATCTTCAGAGCTACTTCTCTACCGATTGTTAAAAATTAGTTTCTAATTGCAAGTTTATCCTTCTCGAAAATCCAACTGCAAATTTCACAAAGAAGTTGAACAGAATTACATTTTATTGATAAAAAAAAGTTTTTACAAAACTAAATTTTATACAATGAAAAAAAACAATAAGCAGAAAAAAAAAGAGTTGTTCGTTTTATAAATAGCAACAGTAATTTTGAGCACGTATACATCTAATTTACAGTATTTTGCATGAAAAGCTTATGTTAGTTTTCAACCAGCGTACAAATATGTATAAATATATAATAAAGCCAAATGATGTTATTACAAGCTAATAATGTGAAGAAAAAAAATAACTTCACGTTTTTTTTTACTATTAAATCAGAGAACACGATTATTTCAGAGAAATAATTAACTACTTATCTGACTGCAAACGTTTATAATGTTAATTAACAATTACGCTCAAACCTGCTAACGTTGATTAACAATTACGATCAAACTCGCTAGATTCTATAAAACAAATTATAATATTGATAGATTACTATATCCTTTAACACTTTCTTCTGTGAATTAAATATGAATTATGTTATTGCATTAGTGAGCAACAGCCTTTTCAACACAAGCTTTTAGTTCATATTTTCACCACCAGGTTGCACCTTAGAAGACTTCAATCATGGGGTATTCAACAATACAAAAAGTTTTGTTTCTTAATTTTTAAAAACAATAAATCTTAGATTTTCTCTTTTGAAAGCTAGACACTGAGGAATTACAAAAAATTTGTGGTTTTTGAGGAGGGAAAAAAAAGAGACTGAGAAATATTTATAGCAATCAAACGTGCCATAATCCTGAAAAATTACACCATACTTTCTAATTGGAATGGACTATTTTCTGAAAGTAATGCTAGCTCCTCAGTCAATCACAAAGTTTTTGATGGTACTCAAAATGAATAAAAGATTGACAATAAGGAGAAACTGGCTGATCAATAACACCATCAGATAATCAATTAATAATCTTGATTAATAAGAAATCCAAAAAATAGTGAAAGAGAAAGCCTGTCATATTGAAGATGTTCAACGGGAATCCCTCTCTCAATGCAGACTTTAAAAATGTGGCCACAAGTAGTGAATACTGATATCGAAGTTGGAATATATATATTAGAAAGTTCAGAATGCACGTGTGTAAAAAAAATGTACATCAAATATAGAAAGACTGCAGATAAAACTCAATAAAGTTAGGGTTACTAAGCATGAAAAAACACCTATGAAGATGAAAAAAATCCACCTGAGAAAGAAATACTGAAAATAAAACTGCTGAAGACAGAAATGACGAGAACCCTCATAACGTAGAGACGTTGAAGGTGATAACAACAGAGATGCTGAAGATACAAGGAAGACTACTGAAGATACACACAATAGATGATCATTAATAAAGAATATTAACAATGCACATAATGCAAACAAAACCTTTAAGAAAGTGTTGAAGAGGGGGGCTTAGAATGAGCACCAAATCTTCGAATACATACCTGTACATCAAAATTCTCTTTTACTTTAAAATCAAAATTCAAACTGAAATACTTAATTGTTTACATAACCCAAAATAACTATCTTAAACAGTTTTATATTACTGTAACTTACGAAAGAAATTGTTCATATTGGCACACTTTAGGACAGGAGTTCTTACTCAAAACAATTGTAAATTAATAATGAAAGTTACAGGTCAATAACCTCTTTCTCAGATAGTTCATTAAGAAACTGTTTTTTAATCTGTTTTGTAGCCAACATTTGAATTTTGGAAACATTGGGGGTGAAGAACCGAGCCGTCATGTTCACTTCACCGACTCTGCTCTAAAGAATGAATCATCTTCCGTCCTGGAATCTATGTGCAGTACCATCAGTTGTTCGGAGAAAACTCTGGAAAGGCTACCGGCATCGGAGAGCTTCTCGTCACAGAATACGAGTGCCAACCTCTCAAACTGCACGTTTAGTGACATCCCTTCTACCGGTGGCAGTAGTGTATTCAGTCAGTTGTCAATTTTGTAGTTTTTTAAAATTGAAATTAATAAATAATAAATAAATAATAAATTAATAAATAAATAAATAATAAATTAATAAATAAATAAATAAATAAATAATAAATTAATAAATAAATAAATTAATAAATAATAAATAAATAAATAAATAAATAAATAAATAAATAAATAATAAATTAATAAATAATAAATAATAGTCAAAAAGTTATAAGTCTTCTTTGTACAAATAGTTATGGCAAAATGTGTTTTCAAGTAGTCGCTTATTTTCTGTAGTTCACGTAAGAAGAAAACTGTAACCAAATATCTGTATTACTGAATAAAACCTAACGCAAACCCTGATCTGATCAAATGTTTCTGAGAAAGCACAATTTTCTTAGATTTTAAATATATAGAATTTTAGTTCCCAAATCTTTCATA
Organism: Limulus polyphemus; assembly: GCF_000517525.1. Taxonomy (NCBI): domain Eukaryota; kingdom Metazoa; phylum Arthropoda; class Merostomata; order Xiphosura; family Limulidae; genus Limulus; species Limulus polyphemus. Next base: position 75,137 of record NW_013669735.1, read on the forward strand.
ACTACTGACTTAATTTTCATATCAAATGAAACATTTTTAATTAAATTAAAAAATTAATTAATTTTTTATAAAATGCATAAAAAAACAGTTGATTTAAATGCTTTCGATGACTGTGAGATTTTTTCTATCATTTTCTACTATCTTAGAAATACCTTTGATTTATGAACATTTCAATATTTGTAAATTTTTTTTTAAGGAACAACATAAAAAAAGTAATCATTCTTACCATGCTGTAACATGACTATCGTTCGAGTCTAATCCTTCCTGGATAGAGTTCTTTGAATTTAAAGTGGAAGACAATGCAGCTTTTGCTGTTGCTTTCGGAGACTTCAGAATACCCTTACGAGGAGTTGCTCTACAGTAAACAAGAGCCGTTTATAAACTTGTTTAAGATAAACGTTATACAAAGGAAACTGTACTTGATTGAAGGCTGCTGTGGACTGGATTTACCTTGGAAGTTTTTGGACAATATTCTGAGCTATTAGTGCAGATCTTCATTAGATAGTTTTGAAACACGATCGTAATTTAAAAGACAGATTGAAAAATGGTAGAATGTAACTAAAGCAGAGAATTCTGAGTCTCGAATAAGAGGCACGACATCATCAGAACTTAACGTGTAAACATATACTTTGATGCTCGTTCTATTCATTATTGTGGAAAAAAACGTTCACAATCGATTGAAATCTGTCTTTAATACAGTTTGGGGATGGTTGACATCAAAGGCTTCTTTGTATTTCCTGGTTTTCCAACGATGTGCGTAGTCAAGTATTCATTGTTGGTTCAAATTGATGATTTGTTCAATGTTGTAACTGTGTTGTGGTAGGGCCAATTTTTCTGGATGAAAAAGAAGTCAGGAGATGTTTCTTTATTTAACATTCTGCTGGTTTCTCTGATATATGTTTTACCTCATAAGCACAGAATCTTACAGACAGTGTTTGTATTTTCTTGTTGGGGTTTTGTTAAGCATGTTTTTTTACACATTTCAGAAATGCATTCACCATCCTCAAATTACAGCCGTGTTTCAGCAATATTTCACGTACACAATTTAATCAATTTGTCCCGTCGAAGATCTGCACTAGCTGCTCGAAACATCGTCCAAAAACTTTTAAAACAAATAATGTCCACAGCAGTCTTTAATCAAATACATTTTTAAACTAGTAACAAACACAGCTGAATTTAAAAGTTTCTATGATCTCAATCAACCAACACACTTTCTAAGGGCAACAAAGAAACAGTGAACCCATTTTAGCACATGTATCCAAAAGTAATAAATCTATTACAAAGTAGCCAGATCTTAAAAATAAACTCCAAACCCAAAGGCTCTTGTCTCTGTAGGTTAAGCTGACTTGACAACAGCACATGCAGTAAGTAATAGGGGGAGAAAAACACTTACTTAGGGATATTAAGTGTTAATTAATTAAACATATGATGGAGTTATTAATGAACATTCACATGAATGTAGTTTTCCATATTATTATATTATTAAACCTTTAATTCTGAGTAAATTATTACTATTATGTTCACCTTTATTTCTATTTCATTTAAGTTTTTGACTTATAGGTGTCATAGAATTTTTACATCAGTATTTGGAATCTGAAACTGGAGGTGGGGCACAGGATAGACAACACCCCTCCCATGGTCCCAATATGGGGACAAACATTCAAACAGAGAATGAAAAACCTCATCCAAATGGAACTGAATTTGTCAAACTATAGCAGTTGATTTCAATAAAAAGAAAGTTATCGAGGAAACAGCAACAAATCAAATATTAATGTTAGTGTAAGACTTTTAGGAAAATTCCATAACTAACTGCATGTTAAGCCACACTTTGAACTGGTTACCTGAAATATTAAATAACTAACAATTACCTTCAGTGAATATTATTTATATATTCCATAACTTTACTTACAATACATTAAACTCTTAACTTAAATATCAGACATAACACTCTCTTACTGGTTCAGAGAATCCTGTAGTTTCTTCAATGATGTGGCAGCATCATGATGTGCAACCTTTAACCTTACATCCACTTCTGCAGCACATACGGGGCTTGAACTGTTGTCCTTGTTGTTGGTTATAGTAGAAAAATCACTAGTCTCACCCAAAAACTTCTGACTCATCAAGTCCGTCAGAGACTTCTTGAGACTCACGGCCAAAGACTGCAGCTGTTTTCTTATCAGCAAGTCTTCAGGACCTTTTGGATTAATAATTGATTTGTTAACAACAAAGACTTTTTTTATTCATATGAAATATATATATAAAATAGTTTTCTCCAAAACTAGTTAAACATTTTCAATGATATATTCTAAATTTCAGTGTCGTTTGCTTCAGTTTATGACGCCTTTATCACACTCCCAAATAACAGTTATTTTTAGCTTATGAAATTGATTTCCACTACTGTTTGTACGGGTCAACTCACTGAAAAAAAAACGACGAGCTTTTAGCTTTAGCTACAATCATTTCTGTAATACACAGTATAGTGTTATTTCTCTTTACACGTCACTGTAAAAAATAAAACAAAATTTTATTCATTCCCTCAAGAACTCGTGCTTAAAGCAACTGATATTAAAACTGATTTGATGGGACAGAACTACGTATCTATATAACCTATAGAAAAATATCAGTTTAGTTCCTTGCCGCCCTTCATTCGTGTCTGAAAAACAGAAAAAGTATATGCGTCTATGCTTTCCGTAAAGAAATACCCACCTTATACTTTTCGTTTAGTGAATTTGATTGCATGATGACACTTGTTAAAATGTTGAAAACTGATTTTCAATTATGATATCAGAGAGCGATCAACAATACCAGAGAATCAGTGATAACTGATCAAAAACTCAAGACTTCTGTTTGAAATCCTATAATATCAACATTAATTTTATGTTCAAACATAAGGTTTTTATATTATACTCCAGATAACTGTCAATATAGTTTAATCTTTAGAATTATTTTTGTTAAAATACAATATTAGATTGGTAACAATGAATAAAAACCCTATAACCCGAGCACTTTCGAAAGGTGGACCTTTCTTCTTCAGGGGCAAACTGGTAACAATAACAGTGAATAGAACTGAATGTGTGACACTCTTGATAAACAATAACAGAGAACAGAACTGAATGTGTGACATTGTTGATAAACAATAACAGTGAATAGAACTGAATGTGTGACACTGTTGATAAACAAAACAGTAAACAGAACTGAATGTGTGACACTGTTGATAAACAATAACAGTGAACAGAACTGAATGTGTGATGCTGTTGATAAACAATAACAGTGAACAGAATTGAATGTGTGACACTGTTGATAAACAATAACAGTGAACAGAATTGAATGTGTGACACTGTTGATAAACAATAACAGTGAACAGAACTGAATGTGTGACACTGTTGATAAACAAAACAGTAAACAGAACTGAATGTGTGACACTGTTGATAAACAATAACAATGAATAGAACTGAGTGTGTGACATTGTTGATAAACAATAACAATGAATAGAACTGAATGTGTGACACTGTTGATAAACAATAACAATGAATAGAACTGAATGCTTGACACTGTTGATAAACAATAACAATGAATAGAACTGAATGTGTGATGCTGTTGATAAACAATAACAGTAAACAGAACTGAATGTGTGACACTGTTGATAAATAATAATAGTGAATGACACTGAAATGTGAACAGCCCTGACATAGCTAGCAAACAATGACCATTTACATTAAACAAAAAAAAATCCAAATCCTGCCAACACCAAAAACATTATACAACCAAACAATAACATGTTTATCTTTTTATTTTAGGACAATTACAACACTCTATACACAATACCTGTGACTAAGTTCTCCATCATGTTAACAAACTGGACAAGCTGACCATTCAGTTTATACAGACTTTCTACCGATTCAAGACATGTGACGTAGAACTCCTTTAAAGCCTGAATACTGTCGTCAGAACATTGTGTGTTGCATATATCTTCAGGCTATTAAAGCAAAGAGAAAAACTAATCTTTCAGATTATAACTTTGATTTTAACTTTATCAGATCATTACTATACTAACAATGTTACATATAATTAAATAAAACTTATAAAAACATCAACTTAAGACAAAAAAAGTTAAATTTTTATATACTTAAGTGGTTGACACAAAGATGTTTTAATACATATTTTCTCTACAAAACACCACGATCTAGAAAATTAGCATTCATATTAACCTAAACAAATGTTTTAGTAAAAGTTAGCTATTAGCAATATAAAACAAAACTGATAGGCCCAAGGGAAGTATCTTTTGAAGAAATAAAAAAAGAAAATAAGATCTTGCAGATCCTTGCCCTCTTGTACAGAGTAAACAAAAACATTACAGAACATTTTAAAATAAATAATCCCTTTCTCAAACGAATTGAGTTTAAGTTTAGTGACGAAACCTCTACATAAGTTGATGATAAAATCACACATTGGCCAGTTGAATAAAATATCCTTGGCTCTTTAATGAAGATCTCTCTCTACTATTACTTATTTTACTGTCTTTGCACGTGAAAAATAATAATAGTTTATTTAACAGTTTTTTCAAATTAAAACAATACATGCTTGTAGAATTGATTTTTTTTAATAATGCTCGTTAGTTCAAGATAGTATTAGTAGCAGTTGAGTGTGACGTAATAGATTATTTATGATTCACTTTTCATTGCCTTTGTTTCAATTGTAGCAGAATGACTTTAATCTATACATTCAGATCAAACATTTTATGAAGATGATATTTTATAGAAGTAAATTTTCAAGTAATAAAATTTATTTATGATTAATTACTTGACAACTACTGGGTGACATTCATTAGTTAAGAATGTTACTCTGTGTTTTAGTCCTAGCCTAAACAGAAATTAATCTTGCCGAGAGGCATCGGGACAAATAATTGCTAATTCAATAAAAGAATGATTTTAAAAAAATCACTTTTTTGGGACTAAAAATACAACAATTTGAAGATGAAACTGGGATAAGATTTAACAAGTTTAGTTTTGAAATTCAGTCAACAGCAGGGAATTTTAACCTAAGTGAACAATATTACAATTGAAAATTGTCTAATGTAAAGTAATTCTGAAGTGTGAGGGTGAATGTATTATTTCCTGATTTGTAAACTTAAAATTTGTGACTGGATTTTTGTATTTCCAGGCTAAAATTCTAGCTCACAAACAAGTTAATTTAATAAGAAAAGAATTCCCAGAAAAGAATAGTATAATAAGACATTTCTCCTGAAGAAGAATAGTCAACTATTCGAAAGCGATCATGTTTTGGGTCTTATTTTAAGTTTATAATAAGACATACATGTTTAATTTGTTTAGAAACAAACAAACAAAAGGATTTATGATATGGTTTGATTACAACAAGGATACCTAGAGTAAAACTGATATAAGTCAGATGAGGCATTAATTAAACATAAAGGAATTTAAGTCAATCAACACACTTTAATATCAACTATCATATCGACAAGAGTTGCTGGAACTAACGAACATATTCAAGAAAAACAGAGGTTC
>NW_013669735.1:81628-84015 GCF_000517525.1 Limulus polyphemus
CGTGTATTCTAATCATTACAATTGTTTACCGTGAGAGTGTCGAACTGATGAAGCCGTGTATTCTAATCATTACAATTGTTTACCGTGAGAGTGTCGAACGGATGAAGCCGTGTATTCTAATCATTACAATTGTTTACCGTGAGAGTGTCGCACTGATGAAGCCGTGTATTCTAATCATTACAATTGTTTACCGTGAGAGTGTTGAAGTGATGATTCTGTGTATTCTAATCATTACAATTGTTTACTGTTAGAGTGTCAAACTGATGAAGGTGTGTATTCTAATCATTACAATTGTTTACCGTTAGAGTGTCGAACAGAAGAAGGTGTGTATAAAGGACAACTTTGAAACAAGATGATTGATAAAGGACAACTTTGAAACAAAATTATTCTGAAAAATGTTCTTTACAAAATGGAACTTATTTTCTTGCTATTAAATCAGTGAGTCTGAATTTATCAGTTGTATTATTTTGATTGTAAAGTAAAACTTCAGAATGGTGAAGAATTTGTTCCGGCCCTGTTACATATCGACAAGAGTTGCTGGACTTGGAACTAACGAACATATTCAAGAAAAACAGAGGTTCGACTCCAAGCACAAGTCTCTAGTCATCACGAAGTTCAAGGTCCGTCCTTTTCTTATTTTCGATGACGAGGAACCCACTTTGAGACTAATAATGGCTGGAGACGGCTTGAATGGGTAATGAAGAAAAACTTTAATATAACAGCAAGTGTACAACGTTTTGACAAGGTTTTGTCATCAGTACCTGATGATGACAAAACCTTGTCGAAACGTTGTACATTTGCTGTTATATTAAAGTTTCTCTTCATTACCCATTCAAGTCGTCTCCAGCCACTTTTCTTATTTGTCAAACTGTTACCCTTTCTTCTAATTCTTTGATAACTATAAAAATAACTTAAGGACATGTGTATAAAAGGTTTTTGTTACTTAAAAACTGAAAAACGTTTGAAAGTCCAAAAAATAAAGTTACAGTTACCTGACACACTTGGTATTTCCCTAAAAACAGTTTAATAGCAGCCAGTGCCTCTTGGCTTGCCCGAAGAATACTCCAAGACTCCTGAAAGATATTAATCTACATATAATTAACCACTAAAAAAACACTGAAAATTAAAAACAAAACATATCCTTGTGAGACCCAACCATCAAAATCTGTTCCTTAAAAGTAACAATGACATTGAAACGTTTAAAATAACACCCGTAAAAGTGGTTTGTCAAAACCTGTTGTACCTTACAGAGAAGACTCCACAGAATAAGGAAGAATTTCTTATGTTTCAATTGTGTATTTATTACATTAAGCATAATAACAATATAAAACTTGTGTGACTGTCTTAAAGTCATAGTTTTCTGAATCTTGGGAGGCTACAAACATAAAATGTGAAATATCTGCCACTAATAATAACTTGTAAAACTGAAATTTGTAAACCTGTAAAAAACTTTGGTCTAATTAGTACAATCAGAACCCATTAGAGAGAAAAAAACAACCTGAAATGATTCTTACATCTATGAAATAATATGGGGTTTGTTCCTTGTATATCACGAATACCCTTCCAGAATTTAAGTCATGTTTTTCTTGGTATTAAACGATATGCACGTGTCAGTTCATTTCAATATATTAAAAGATTTTTTGTTTATTAACTAAAGTTTTATTAATTTGAGGCAAAGCTACACAAGGTCTATCTACTTTCTGCACAAGCCATGCCTAATCTTGAACTTATAGACTAGAGAGAAGTCAGCTAGTTAACACTAATCAATACCAACTCTTGTCAGACTGAACAGTGGGATTTGACTGTCACTCTAATAATGCACCCACAGCTTCAAAGTGCAGTTATACTTTGGCTAATTAAGATAAAAAAACAATACAAATGTATTCTTCAGATGTGTGACAATTCTAATTCTAATAACTGGTTGGAATAGCATATGGCTGAAAATAAAATGCAGGGCTGAATGTAGAATTTATGTGATGAACATATAAAAAGAAATTCTTTATTCAACTAGCTTTTCTTTTCATTTTGTTTATTACATTTTACACGCTACCACTCTAAACGTCTCACCTTAATAGCTCCAAAAAAACTATCATCAGCTAAGGCTTGAACATGGCTCTCATTGTCATCAGCTTTTTCAAATGTCTGCTGGACAACATGAGAAATGAAAGAAACCACTCCTTTCATAAAGTTGGAACAAATCAATTTGTCCACCTGAAAAAAAGTATATAATAGGGTAACAGTTTGACAAATAAGAAAAGGACGGACCTTGAACTTCGTAATGACTAGAGACTTGTGCTTGGAGTCGAACCTCTGTTTTTCTTGAATATGTTCGTTAGTTTCAAGTCCAGCAACTCTTGTCGATATGTAACAGGGTAACAGGGATAATA
>NW_013669735.1:84937-93197 GCF_000517525.1 Limulus polyphemus
GGTAAACAATTGTAATGATTAGAATACACAGATTCATCAGTTCGACACTCTACCAGTAAACAATTGTAATGATTAGAATACACAGATTCATCAGTTCGACACTCTCACGGTAAACAATTGTAATGATTAGAATACACAGATTCGTCAGTTCGACACTCTCACGGTAAACAATTGTAATGATTAGAATACACACCTTCATCAGTTCGACACTCTCATGGTAAACAATTGTAATGATTAGAATACACAGATTCATCAGATCGACACTCTAACGGTAAACAATTGTAATGATTAGAATACACAGATTCATCAGTTCGACACTCTCACGGTAAACAATATTTTCACCAGTAATGCCAATAACATTTTACGAGGTTAGTCCTAAATCCCTATACTAAGCTAATGATGCAAAATAACTATGACAAACATAATTATTATAAATTATACATTTTAACCAATACTTTTAGTAACACTAACATTAAAACAATAACTTATAAAACACATAAAAACTATTTTTTTTGTTTCATGTGTTAGCACTCATTTCCTCTCCTCAGTTATGTATTAGTTACATCTAATGAAGAAAGAATTTATTTTTAAAGATACACCAACACCAGATACAATATATACTTACCTCTAACAGAACAGTCCATGTTGGGTTGTCCTTTGCAAAAGCACAGACTTCCCCCAATACCGCTATTAGTCGTCCTATGCTGCGCTGTGCTTGAGAAACCCACTGCAAAATAAGGCCATCTACCTGTTTTTCAATACCCTGAAAGACATAAAATATACCAGCTACAGTCAACCAGGCAAGATAAAAAATATATTAATTGTATTCATTATTTTCAACTGGAAATGGCACCACATGCAATTTAAGATCTAAGCAGTCAAGTCGGAGACAGGATATACGCATCTCTAATTCATAGCTACAGATCGGGAGGATGTCGATCAGCCTGCTAGCATTTGGATATTCTCAACTGAATAAGAGTTTGACTGTCACTTATAATGCCCTTCACAGATTAAGTCTATTAATCATAAGTTGCGTAACTTGGACCTTCCAATCCACAGCCCGGCATGCTGATCAATATGTCATGCTTAACCCTATTTTACTTGAAAGTATTTAAGTTTGAACACCAGTAAAATGATATTGAAGGTTTTTGAAAGAAAAAAAAAGACCCTGGAAACAAATTGTGATACAAACATAGGCAGCAAAATTAGTAGTGGGTTTTATTATAAAACAGATATAATGCAACTTCTTGATGTACATTGTTCATACCAATGAAAACCATTATCTTGGATTTTTCTATATTTTTATGATAAAATCTGAAGTCTCTAAATCTTTTGGTGTGTATTACCTGAAGAATAAATGCCACGGCATTAGCAATCTTTGCCTGAGCTTCGTAGACTCGATGGGTGATACTGTCAAGGTATCTATCTTTGTACTGAGTAGAGGCTCTAGGTGTGGCATGGTTCTTGTGGCAGATAATGTAGCAAGTGACGCTGTTTACGAGACAATGAAGCATGGTGCTGACCCACTGTATGTTTTTTTGCATTGATTCTGTGAGAAATAAAGATAATTTGTTCAGAAACTACTGCAACAAAACATAGTAGAAAAATCTGTAACACACGAATAGCACAAAAGAAAGATTACGTTTTTTAAAGTCTCCACTAAATTAAGAAACAGCTGAAAACTGCAATAGTTGTTTGTCGGTGCAAAGCTACACAATGGGCTGTCTGTGCTCAAGAAAACAACAACAGAAGAATGATTGTGAAAATAAATTAATTTATATAAAACATTTATGATAGTGCAAATATTACATTGAATTCTTGGAAGTTATCATCATCACTGACAATAGTTTAAAACTGTCAACGTATACTTAAAAAATGAGATAAAAAAAGACAATTGATATAAAAAAGGTTAACAGTTTTTGTAATCATTGTATACTTAATAATGAGATAAAAAAGACAATTGATATAAAAATATATGAAATTTTACAGCTTAATGCAAGTATTTTTTATTCTTCCCTGAATGAACTTCATCGACTATCTCATAATCTTTCTTTACTTTAAAACAAATTTACTTACCATTATCTCTCAATAAAGCAGGTTGGTCAAAGGTTATTTCCAGCTGACCTAGGTCAGTAACTAGTTGGTGAGCAGCCAAGAGAACACGGTCAAGCAAAGTCCCTCCTCTTGTAGTGGTCACCCCTATGGATGTAACATGCATGCAGCATACAATTTAACATTTTTTAAAATTACTTATTCTTTAAAATCAAATCATGCAACTGTTATCCAAATTATTATTAACAACCAATATCATTAATGCTACATTAACAATTAAATTTAAATTATTTTTTGAAATCTCTTTCAACTAAAAAAAAAATTTAGAATGTAGAGTTGGAATTTTTCTTTCAAAACAAAGCATACAAAGATAACGAATACTAAATACATATTTAAAACAAAGCATACGAAGATAACGAATACCAAGTACATATACACAAACACACTTTCAAAACAAAGCATACAAAGATAACGAATACCAAATACATATACACAAACACACTTTCAAAACAAAGCATACGAAGATAACAAATACCAAATTCATATTCAAAACAAAGCATACAAAGATAACGAATACCAAATTCATATTCAAAACAAAGCATACAAAGATAACGAATACCAAATACATATACACAAACACACTTTCAAAACAAAGCATACAAAGATAACAAATACCAAATACAAACACACTTTCAAAACAAAGCAAACAAAGATAACGAATACCAAATTCATATTCAAAACAAAGCATACAAAGATAATGAATACCAAATACATATTTAAAATAAAGCATAAAATAACGAAAACGAAATACACATTCACAAACACACTTTCAAAACATAAGATAACAAATACTAAATACATATTTAAAACAAAGCATACAAAGATAATGAATACCAAATACATATAAAAAAACACACATTCAAAAAAAAGCATACGAAAAAACAAATACCAAATACATATTCGAAACACAGAACTAAAATAAAAATTAACAACCTTGTAGCTCTTCTGTGAACTTACAAAAATGATCATAAAAATATGAAACTCTTTCCACAAGGAACTGCTAACAATACGCACCAGAAAGTTGCTCAGCGAGCTGCGAAACCATAACCCTACAGTTTTCAGCAATCGATTGGGTTACTGCTGTTGACAGACCATGAGCAGAAATGTTTCCACTACTTCTTCGTTGCATTCCTTGATGTTGATTTAAATATAAAAACAAACAGCAAAATGAGGAAAAGTACTTTTATAAACATCCTGTTTTTTTCAAACTTTTTTCATTACCTTCCAACTTTGTGAACTTACAAAGTTTTATTTTCCTTTCGTAGTTATCTCAATAAACTATTTCAAAACTAATTGAGACTGTTCAGTTAAAGTTTAATAATATAAACAGTAAAAACATTTAATATTTTCAGGAAAAATTCATTATCCCAAAATGACTGTATACAATCTTACTTGATCCAAACGCTATAGCCATTTAATGATAATTTGAACCTGCTAAAGTTATTATTGTAGTTGGGTTCTTGTAATTTATTGCTTAAGTAGCGTGAGCCAGTATTTACTGTATATATATATACACTACAATAAATTTCAGTCACATTTTCTGCTAGTCCTTACCGATTATCTTGAGTATACGTTTAAATGTTATATTTTAAGAGACCCGAGTTTTATTGGAAACATCAAATTGATGTTTTTTTACACAAAAAAATCAAAATTTAAAAGTGCATTGCTTCCATAACAGATTTCTAAAAATTCTTCCAACTGAAAGTAACTTTCGGAATTTCCAAGCTGAGTGGTGTCTTGCACAATAAACGGACATGTCGGAAACACCGAGGGCTCGGGTGTAGACATCTCTAATTTTTAACAACTAACAGCCACTCAATAGTACCTGTCTTTGTCCCACTATTTAAACCAATTAATGACATTAACTGTTACTTTTACAATGCACACACACAGCTGAAAGATTAAAGCATGCTTCGTGAATCACACTTTCAATACGCAACCTGCAATATTAACCACTAGGATACAACCAGTCTTTTTATGGTACCTTAATAGGTTTATAGAATATGTGACTATAACCACTAGGATACAACCAGTCTTTTTATGGTACCTTAATAGGTTTATAAGATATGTGACTATAATCACTAGGATACAACCAGTCTTTTTATGGTACCTTAATAGGTTTATAAAATATGTGTATATACTTATACAAGGATAATTACCAATCTTGTTATCAGATTCTCTACATCTGGTAGTGTCACCACTGCTACTGGACTGGTATATACTTATACAACGATAATTACCAATCTTGTTATCAGATTCTCTACATCTGGTAGTGTCACCACTGCTACTGGACTGTATATACTTATACAACAATAAATACCAATCTTGTTATCAGATTCTCTACATCTGGTAGTGTCACCACTGCTACTGGACTGTATATACTTATACAAATATAATTACCAATCTACTTACCGGACTGTTTGTATCTGGGAGTGTCACCACCACTACTGGACTGTGAACTTAATGACAGCTGTTTCTTGAAACTCCCTTGCTGACTCAATCTTCGAACGTTGCGAACTACCTTGGACCTTTTACATTGAAAATATACCATTATATATAAAAAAGGCTGTATAGACATGAGTTTTGATCAAAAATGTTTCTTATTTGTTGAAAGAAAGTTCACTTGAAAGATAAGAACAGGACAGAGTGCTCTGTGATTTACAAAATTAACAATTTGTACACTGCACGAGTAGAAAAATTATACAATTGGAAATATGAAGATGTAATCAAGCTTTTGTTTCAATCAGAACATAATATAAATATTACTGACATTTGTAAATAAAAACCTCTAAAAATTACTTTTTCAGTTACCTAGCTAAAGAATCAAAAATAAAATTATGGTGTATTGTATTTATAAGATTTTTTTCCCAACAGAATAACAAGATTGTGAATACCATTACATATTAACAATAAAGCTTGCATTCACTCATTGTAAACTTAAGAAATTACAACTTTAAAGTACTTCAAAGAAAAGCATGTTCCACTTAACGTACAGATATCAGCAAAAAATATTTTAATAAACTACTAAGTAATTACTATTCAAAAGAGTCTGTAAAGACACATAAATTATGACCAATAAAGGACAGAAAAAAACAAGGTTAACATACACAGCTGGAGACTGCAATGGCATTACATCATCGCTCCTCTCCCAAACGTCGCTCACATCAAAAACATCCTCATTTTCAGAGTTTCCTTCTTCTTTACCCTGTACGTCAATGGTACCAATGAATTTAACTTCTACACATGAGTTATTCATAACTGCATGTTTTTCTCGTACTCGCTTTTTTTTTTAAATACAATTTACAATTAAATATGCATCTCCACGTTATTTCCAAAAATAAAAAAACAGAGTGGAAATGAAAATTAATGTCAGTGATAATTATATTTTATGACGTTAAAATATAGACAAGAGAAAATACAACGAATATTAAAAGTACAGTTAATAAGTTCTGAAATATTTCCCAAAGCCCTTCCCATGAAATTTCTATTTAGAAATAACCTTTTTCTGATATTCATAAGCTTTTGATTTGACCGTGTTAATATCAGACAAAAGCAATAATACAGACATCAGAAACTTAAAGAGATAGCAGAGGTATCTAGAATAATTATTTTCTACAATATATAAAGTAACTGCTGGATTTCATTGTTTATGTTATGATACTCATTCTTAAGTAAGTGGTAATTGGATATCGGGACTTGGAGTAGCCATATGGTTAATATGTTGGGACTTGCAATAGCCTAGCCGTATGGTTTATATTTTGGAGCTGCAGCTTGGAGGGTTTCGAAACTTGCTTTTGCTGAAAGAGATTCACAGTTGAGCTGAAGACATTATAAAAATGTGACTGGATCCTATTATTTGGTTCAAAGAGCTGGGTAAAACCCTCACTGTGACGAATGCTGCTGAATGCTGGTTTCCTTCCCCCTGGCTAATAGTAGTAAATTGGAGTTGGCTGTACCTAAATCCCAGGGATCTGTGAGCCAGCCATTTATCCCGTGTGTGTGTGTGTAAAGTTTAGTTCATGTTGATAATCCTACTTTGACAAATTTATTCCGTCTAAAATGTATATTTCAGCAAACTTCTCTGTGGACCAAAAGGTGACAATGTTGTGAGTGTAATCCAACACTTTTACTCCTTGTTCAAGTCCTTTATCTGTCATTAGATCGCACCTTCGGAATTCCTGAGATCAATCAAAGAAATCATGTTTTCACAGTGTATTTTTGTTTCTTATTACTAGAACCCTAACTGTACATGGCAATATGAAAGTATTCTAGTACTAAAAAATACAAAACCCTATAAACTAAACTCTTTTAAAAGCTCACATGTTATAATGTTTCATATCTAATTGATATTTTGAACCTTTGTATTCCTAACATCATGAAGTAATCTAGTATTGATATCATTAGTTCCAAGTACGTAAAGTTTTCAGCTTAGTTTAGGTGGAGTAGCAAGTTTAATTGTGCCAAATCTTTTAGGAGCTGCAAATGGTAGAATCTAAATAGAGTTGGGCAACATTCCAGTCTCTATGCTTAGACAGAGTCGGGCAACATTCTAGTCTCTACACTTAGATACAGTTGGGTAACATTCCAGTCTCTACACTTAGATAGAGTTGGGCAACATTCTAGTCTCTACACTTAGATAGAGTTGGGCAACATTCCAGTCTCTACACTTAGATAGAGTCAGGCAACATTCTAGTCTCTACACTTAGATACAGTTGGGTAACATTCCAGTCTCTACACTTAGATAGAGTTGGGCAACATTCCAATCTCTCCAATTAGACTTTCAACTGATGAAAGCCTCAGCAAAACAGAAATTAAAATGTTAAAGCTCACCTTGAACACAAACCGTCCTCACTCATATTAATTGGAATGAAAAAAAAAATCTATTCATTTTGATTAGAACAAGTTTTAAAATTTCACTATAACCCTGTAACATTCAGAATTACAAAATGGATTATAGTCACGTAACACATACATTGCCAAAAAATAGTTTCAAAAGGAAAACCTAATCCAGCACCATTTTCACTTCTTTTAGGTTAATTCCTAGGGTTACTTCCTTTAAGAATAAAGTTTTAATATGTAATTAAAAAATTTAAATGAAAACCTCTCTGAATAAATAGAGTTGTTTAAACATTTGTGAGCGTAAAACACTTAAATACACCAGTTGAAAATCTCTCTGTTATCACCTTATTCATTACAATTTTATGAAAGTAGCTTAACTAACAATAAAAGTTTGATTCAAAAGGCAATTTGTACGAAAACAAAATATTGCTTGACAAGTAAATCTCTCTCCGAGCTCTACACATACGAGAGTTTTGCCCAGATCTTTAGCCAGATGATTTGCTTCTTGGAGTTGGAGAGTTAGGGCATACAGTTCACAAGACTGGGATCTGTCACCATGGTAACTAGGAGTGGAATTATCCAGGTTTGTCTGTGCCACTTGTTTTTTTAAAGTGTCCAAATCCGTGAAAACATCAGAGTACAAATCTATCATCTCCTCCAACAGGTTGGACTTGAATGGTGAAATCTGAAGAAATGAGATATAATAATAAAATCCCTATTATTCATTAAAATCTACCTGAACTGGACAGTGTTCGATAGGTAAAACATTCTGACACCTTGTTCATGCTCTAAATGACAATACTTCTACATCATCTATCAATAACAATTTTAAAACATAATAAATGTTGTAAAAAAACCTTAAACTGTATGGAAACATTTATAAGTACAGTATTTTAACTAAAGTATATATATTGTAAAGTACTCAACAGTTAAATGTCCTGCTTGCCGGTTTAGGGTTCAGGTTTTGTAGATCAGAAAAAAGTCACTTAATCCTTTCTGCATTAAATTCAAAATTTAATTAAACCACTTTACTATCAATAAATGTCAATAAAACTAACATTATAATATATGTTATAATTTGAATTTTTATGTTATCTAAGCTTTAATTACTTTGTTTCAAAGGAAACCTTTCAAAAAAATACTTAAACTGCAGTTTCGTGTCATGTGATCCATGTGCTACGAAAAATCTCGCCTTTAGCAGCAGTTCACTTTTAGCCACATAAAATGGCAATGTACAGGAGTATGTAGTCCCTAAGTACATGTGTTTGACCTATATGATACGTGAGATCGTATGTAGTCCCTAAGTACA
>NW_013669735.1:94086-100124 GCF_000517525.1 Limulus polyphemus
CATATGTTAGATTGTTTATCATAGTTAGGAGTTGTATGGGTAGATTGGTGATCGTAGTTAGGAGTCATATGTTAGATTGTTTATCATAGTTAGGAGTTGTATGGGTAGATTGGTGATCGTAGTTAGGAGTCGTATGGTTAGATTGTTTATCTTAGTTAGGAGTCGTATGGGTAGATTGTTGATCGTAGTTAGGAGTCGTATGGTTAGATTGTTTATCATAGTTAGGAGTCGTATGATTAGATTGTTTATCATAGTTAGGAGTCGTATGGGTAGATTGTTTATCTTAATTATAAGTCATATGGTTAGAATTTCTACCTTAATTATAAGTCATATGGTTAGATTGTTTATCTTAGTTAGGAGTCGTATGAGTTGATTGTTTATTGTAGTTAGGAGTCGTATGTTAGATTGTTTATCATAGTTAGGAGTTGTATGGGTAGATTGTTGATCATAGTTAGGAGTCGTATGGTTAGATTGTTTATCTTAATTATAAGTCATATGGTTAGATTGTTTATCTTAGGAGTCGTATGATTAGGTTGTTGATCTTAATTAGGAGTCGTATGGTTAGATTGTTTATCTTACAGTTAGTCTTTGTTATATCTTATGTCATTTCATGGTTATATTTGTAGTCAAGCCTGAAGGGCAGTGCCCAAAATGTCATGACGAATAAAAAGTTTTAGACATTTACTACTCCGAATTATTCTTACCATCAGCTTCTTCTTTTCGGCTTCTTGAAGCTTTGTTTCTTTTTCTTTCTAAGTTTGAGAAATAATCACAGAAATAACTTAGTAAAATAAAGTTATGCAGAGAATTAAAATCCAAACCAATAAAAGAATAAAATGTATCTAGCAGTAGAATAAATTCTTCCTTTGCGACTTTCACAAAACACTATGTAATTTGGACACTAGTAAGGCAGAATTGTAAGTATAATTAATCGTGACTTTCACAAAACACTATGTAATTTGGACACCAGTGAAGGCAGAACTGTAAGTATAATTAATTGTGACTTTCACAAAACACTATGTAATTTGGACACCAGTGAAGGCAGAATTGTAAGTATAATTAATCGTGACTTTCACAAAACACTATGTAATTTGGACACCAGTGAAGGCAGAACTGTAAGTATAATTAATCATGACTTTCACAAAACACTATGTAATTTGGACACTAGTGAAGGCAGAATTGTAAGTATAATTAATCGTGACTTTCACAAAACACTATGTAATTTGGACACCAGTGAAGGCAGAACTGTAAGGTAAAGGCAGAACTGTAAGTATAATTAATCATTGATTATTAGACATGCACATATTACTCTTTTCATCTGTCATATAAGACTTTCCTCACAAATCTCTACGTATGTTTGCAACTATACAGTAGACTTGATTCATTTTATTTATACCTTATTCATCTTTATTTTAGTATTTAAACTGCGCCAACTGTAACGCACTATTCTTTCAGGTACAAACCTGGTACACTGACAAACACTTTACAGACAATTCTGTACATTACCAAAAATAACAGGTTTATGATTAATTTTTAAAATTCATTAAAAATTTCTGAGTCTATTTGTAGGTAAAAGATTTTAGGTGTTTTTTTAAGGTACACTTAGAAATTAGTTTAACTTAAAAGTTTTCTATATCAGCTTTTTAAAGTCACTCACTAGAGCCATGTTTAAGTCGTGTATTTGACCTTCGTAATTTGAGCGTTGTATGTCTAGTTCTAGCTGGGCTTCTTCCTTCAAGTCTTGCAGCTGGGTTAACATCTCAATCCGAGCTTGATCTCTAGCCTTAGACACTTCTGCTTTTAATCTTTGGATGAAATAAGAGCTGAGTGTTGTTAGGGATGTACTCAATATTACATACAAATAAATTATAACACTTCGGTTTGAGCATTAATAGCACATGAGGGTACATCATACAAGAATTCTAACAATGAGCTAAATATTTGTATTAGAAATCTGGTTTTGTGACCTGAATATTGATCTGTAGGTTAATATTCTTTGGAACTTATAATGTTTATTTAATGATAATGTATTAAATGGTTTTAATGGTTATATTACAGCTACTGAGTGCTTGGTATAAGAAACAAACTATTATTCTGATCTCAAGTATTTTAATAAGATACTGTCTCTAACAGTAACAAGTATAATGTTTTAGGACACAACCATTCATTTAATCAAGACTTGCAACGTAATCATACAACCATACAACTTATAATATAACAAACAGACTTATAACCATACAACTTATAATATAACAAACAGACTTATAACCATACAACTTATAATATAACAAACAGACTTATAACCACACAACTTATAATATAACAAACAGACTTATAACTACACAACTTATAATGTAACAAACAGACTTATAACTACACAACTTATAATGTAACAAACACTTACAACCACACAACTTATAATGTAACAGACTTATAACTACAGAACTTATAATATAACAAATAGACTTATAACCACACAACTTATAATATAACAGACTTACAACCACACAACTTATAATATAACAAAGAGACTTACAACCACACAACTTATATTGTAACAAACAGACTTATAACTACAGAACTTATAATATAACAAATAGACTTATAACTACACAACTTATAATATAACAAATAGACTTATAACTACACAACTTATAATATAACAAATAGACTTATAACTACAGAACTTATAATATAGCAAACACTTATAACTACACAACTTATAATATAACAAATAGACTTAACTACAGAACTTATAACAAATAGACTTATAACTACAGAACTTATAATATAGCAAACACTTATAACTACACAACTTATAATATAACAAACACTTATAACTACGAAACTTATAATATAACAAACAGACTTACAACCATACAACTTATAATATAACAAACAAACTTATAATATAACAAACAAACTTATAACTAAAAACTTATAATATAACAAACAGACTTACAACCATACAACTTATAATATAACAAACAGACTTATAACTATACAACTTATAATATAACAGACTTATAACGACACAACTTATAATATAACAGACTTATAACGACACAACTTATAATATAACAGACTTACAACCACACAACTTATAATATAACAAACAGACTTATAAATACACAACTTATAATATAACAACCAGACTTACAACCACACAACTTATAATATAATCATACGACTCCTAACTAAGATAAACAATCTACCCATATGACTCCCTGTTATGTACAGCTATAACTTGCTGCTGTGATTTAGCATATAACTATGACTTGCTGCTGAAAGCCACATCAGCACCACTAAGCTACAGCTACAATGAGCATTTGTATTTGTAGATATTGAAATTTCTGATCACAAGAGCTTTATGGATGTGAAGATGCTGGATGACAACATAAATAAAGCCACATCAGCACCACTAAGCTACAGCTACAATGAGCATTTGTATTTGTAGATATTGAAATTTCCGATTACAAGAGCTTTATGGATGTGAAGATGCTGGATGACAACATTTTAACTACAAATTCAATGGAGAAAAGAACTATTAATAATCTTTAAATTTCAAATCCACTGACAATTTTTTTGCTCCTCTGCCATTTTAAGGTATCAAGTATCCTGTTACAATACAGATTCCATTATCAAGAAAGACAGTAAAAGTCAGCATGCCATTCGACAACTTAAGTGAAAAATTTTAAATAAAAAAAAAGTAACGAAACAATGTTATAAAAGACGGATTAAAAAGTGCCAGATATTCTGAAATGGAGTTCATCTTAAAGATCTAACAATATGCGAGGCAAAAAAAAAAGCATTTTGTAGGTTTTTTTTTTGTACGATGTAGAATTGATGAACAAACAGCTGTTAAATATACTGGTATAAAGCAGTTGCATAATGTTATGAGTGAGAAAGTATAACAAATCAAAAAGACAAAAAATAATACGACTATAGATTAAAGTTCTCTAATGTTTTCATTTACACCGTAGAAAACACCTACTTCTATGTCATAACCAACTGGTTCATAATCTGGCTTCTCCATTTTCATCTAAAAAATGAAATAAACACAAACGAAGATCATTTTAAAATAAATTTAAAATTAGAAAACAATAAACAACTTAACTATAACTTGACCAAAAATGCTGTTAACAACAAAGTACCCAACCAATGATACAATGTATTCCAGTCTCTATAAAAGTGAACAGTATACAAACCTACATTCACTACCAGATTGGTTATACTGATTTTTATTTTTAATCTAATTGGTAGCGTGCTCTGATCAGAAGGTAATAATAATAATAAAAGTAACCTTCAATAAGTATCCAAGATAACAAAAGTATATAATAGAATGTCATAAAATGATCTTTTTTGTAACAATGGATTAAATTCAACTACATCAATCACATCGCATTAATAAGCTACAGGAGAGATGGAACTATGCTGTTTCTCTCAATTGGGGTTACCTTCACAGTTTATTATCTGAACTGTGCGGTAAACTTCAGTTTATGATCATAACAAGGCCTAAAAACTTAAACATAACCTATCCTCTACATCAATTTATGTTGTCATCCAGCATCTTCACATCCATAAAGCTCTTGTAACCAGAAATTTCAATATCTACAAATACAAATGCTCATTGTAGCTTTAGCTTAGTGGTGCTGATGTGGCTTTATTTATGTTGTCATCCAGCATCTTCACATCCATAAAGCTCTTGTGATCAGAAATTTCAATATCTACAAATACAAATGCTGATGTGGCTTTATTTATGTTTTTTTCCTGCCAGCAAACTTCAGTTGCTAGCTGCCTGTACTGTGACTTAACTAAAGCACTTAAGGTGGTCCTAAATATGCTATAATTAGAGAGACAGTTAATTTGTATTTAGGTCTTACTTTTATATTTTAGTTAATTAAGTATTATGTGTTTTAAAAATGATATTTAAACAGTTTAATGATTTTTATAAGTTTAACTCGTCGCCTAGATTGTGAAAGGCTATAAACAAGATAGCATGTGTAAGTTCCATCTTTTTTTGGCGACGTGTCTCTGTGGGGTGTCTATCAAAATACCTTCATAAAGTTCCACAGGCATCATTTGACATATCGGCATAAATTATAACAGATGAAGAAGTTGAAAGGAAAATTTAAAAAAACTAAAAGTGAAAAGGTAAAGACGTGGCGTTAGGCATATAAAAATACAATTACTATAGTGGATTTCTACGAAGAGTTGAAAGGTATGTACATATTTCCATTGGATAATTTTTATACATTTCATTGCACTGTATGTTGATGATAATAGATAGAATTAATAATAGGGTAGAGAAAATGGAAAATAATATATAAATATTTACCTTAAAAAAAACTTTTGATATTCATTTATGAGGTTCTAGAGATTACACAAATGAAATATGAAAACTGCAAGATAAAAAATAGTATTTTTATACTTCATATATAAAATTCACCTTGAAGGTGAACTATTCAGAGTGCGAGTGCAAATAATTACGTTAAATAAGAAATGTTTTATTTCTCTGAAACTATACTTTTAGGAACATTCTCGTCAAATTTTAAACAATTTCATCCACTAGTTTTATTTTTGGGACAAAATATGATAAGAGCGATGCTACCTTCTAATAAAATTAGAAGCCGTAGTCATAGGGTTAAACACTAAATAACCACTTAAATATTAATGTAGTCACTTAAACACTAAATAGTCATTTAAGTATAAATGATCAAGCAGGCAACAATAGTAACTGCAGTTACATATACTTCAATACAAAAACTGTGTGCCAATTACCTGGAGTATAGTGTAAACTGAGCCCTTTCTAATGACTATATACACTTGTGTCAACTAACTACATGTACACTGTAGATCTCAAGGCAAAGTATAGAAGGTGGGCATAGCATTCATCAAGGGTTGGACTTAGGGACTACATACGATCTCACGTATCATATAGGTCAAACACGTACTTAGGGACTACATACGATCTCACGTAATCATATAGGTCAAACACGTACTTAGGGACTACATACGATCTCACGTATCATATAGGT
>NW_013669735.1:101021-101897 GCF_000517525.1 Limulus polyphemus
CTCCTAACTACGATCACCAATCTACCCATACAACTCCTAACTATGATAAACAATCTAACATATGACTCCTAACTACGATCACCAATCTACCCATACAACTCCTAACTATGATAAACAATCTAACATATGACTCCTAACTACGATCAACAATCAACTTATACGACTCCTAACTAAGATAAACAATCTAACTAGATGACTTATAATTAAGGTAGAAATTCTAACCATATGACTTATAGTTAAGGTAGAAATTCTAACCATATGACTTATAATTAAGATAAACAATCTACCCATACGACTCCTAACTATGATAAACAATCTAACCGTACGACTCCTAACTACGATCAACAATCTACCCATACGACTCCTAACTAAGATAAACAATCTAACCATACGACTCCTAACTACGATCAACAATCTACCCATACGACTCCTAACTACGATCAACAATCAACCCATGCGACTCCTAACTAAGATAAACAATCTAACCATATGACTTATAATTAAGGTAAACAATCAACCCATACGACTCCTAACTAAGATAAACAATCTAACCATATGACTTATAATTAAGGTAAACAATCTAACATATGACTCCTAACTACGATCAACAATCAACCCACACAACTCCTAACTAAGATCAACAATCTACCCATACGACTCCTAACTAAGATAAACAATCTAACCATACGACTCCTAACTAAGATAAACAATCTAACCATATGACTTATAATTAAGGTAAACAATCTAACATATGACTCCTAACTACGATCAACAATCAACCCACACAACTCCTAACTAAGATCAACAATCAACCCATACAACTCCTAACTACGATCAACAATCTAACCATACGACTCCTAACTAAGATAAACAATC
>NW_013669735.1:101935-104711 GCF_000517525.1 Limulus polyphemus
GATCAACAATCAACTCATACGACTCCTAACTAAGATAAACAATCTAACCATATGACTTATAATTAAGGTAAACAATCTAACATATGACTCCTAACTACGATCAACAATCAACCCACACAACTCCTAACTAAGATCAACAATCAACCCATACAACTCCTAACTACGATCAACAATCTAACCATACGACTCCTAACTAAGATAAACAATCTAACCATACGACTCCTAACTAAGATAAACAATCTAACCACACGACTTGCAGTATAATCAAACTTTCAATATACATGGAATGGAAGAAACAGATACACCTTTCTTTCAAAACTAAAACAAGGAAACATCTTTCTTTTACCTTGCTTCTTGTGCTTGTAACAGCTCATCACGAGCAAACAAGTAATCCTTCACTGGTTCCTCGGAAGATACACCTTTAAATATCACTGATTGGCATGGGTTATTGAGTCTGTACCAAAACACAATAAACATATTTTATGAGGAAGCATGATAACAGTCAGCAAAAATACGAAATTGAATAATTAATAGCCATTGGAGCCTTGACAGCCGTAAAACTTTGTAAACAATTCAGGGTGTTTATTTAATCTAAACGTGTAGGCAGCTATCTTCAGAACCAGAACTACAGAAAATAATATAACTTTACACTTACCTAAAGAAGTGTACACCACCAACGACAAGACGATCCCCCTGTAATTAGAAACAAAACCCATTACGAATTATATATTAGTATTCAGTGTTGTGACTCTACGCTATCAGTTAACAGCATTTAGTTTAAACAAGTATTAAACCATTTTCTAATGAAACTTCATTCTTAGTCATAAAATATAAACAAAAAGGAAAAATTGTAACAATTATATTCTTATCTACAATTAAAAGAAATACAAGGTCAGAAGATGGTGGTGAAAGAACACCAAATTATATAGTCTTTTTAGGGCTAGTCTCTATTATTAATAAATAATTTATTGTACAACTATTTTAACTTGTATTCCTTTTAAATGTATGTGAACATATATATATATAAACACACACACATACAAGTGCTGTTATAATTAATTTATTTATTTTTATTCTTCCCATTTTGAACACCATTAGTTTACAAAAGTCTGCAATAAAACTAAAATTTTCTGAAATATCCACAGAAGAGAAAGATAAAATAAATACTTACGTGCTGTAATACTGTTGATTCTATGACTTCTTGCCCATTTACATAAACAGGAGCATTTGGCATTGGAATTACTTTGACTTTTCCTTCATTATTTTCCAAAGTGCTGAAAAAAAAACGGTTGTTCGTTTCCGATTTACTCTCACGGTAATAACACAAGTACAAACATCATTTAGAAAAAAAACTATAGCAACTTCAGTTGCAAATAGTATAAAATATTCCATACTTTACCATTCCAGGTTACTAAAGAAGCAACAATAGAAATGCTTTGAGATTAGCACATTTTTTTAAAGTTACAAAAAATCCTCATATTATTTGAAAGGGCCATATATTTAATCTTTGGTATCAAGTTTTATTAAAACACACAAAATTACCATAAATCACAATAAAAAAAACTAACATCACACACGCACATATGATTACTATGTCCTTGGGGGTATCCTTTAAGAAATGTTATTTGGCAATTAGAACATGAAACCTGTATCACCTACCCTAAAGACTGAAGATGTAAGAAAAGATGTCTATATAAAAAAATTAACTTCCATCAAAGTTGGCTAATTTCAAAGTTATCAATCAAAAAGAAACACTTTGATCTTGACCCTCTAACCTCCACGAGTTAACTAATCTAGAGCTTTGTAATTAATACCTGTTGTATAAGTTTGGTCAAAATCCGTCTATCTAATATTGAGATGACCCATCCACAAAAACTGCTTGGGATGGATAGACACGGTCAAACAAATATGCTCCGTTCTGATTAGCAGTGGAGTCTTAAGAACTAAGCTTATGCCTTGGCACTGATAAAGTTTTATCACAATCAACATGCTTGATAGTTAAACTTAATAAAAAAAACTCCAATTATTATGTTCAGAAACTCAATGAATGTATAAATTAGGTCTTACTTTAAAAAATTAATTTCTAGTGTCCAACGTATGTGTATAGATCAACATATATCAATCTATGTACAGATGTGCGTGCGTGTATATTATAACGAGAGACACAGCTCACCAATGTTCCCTGCTAAGTAGACTTCCATGCAGTTGAATCTCGACATCACTGGAGTTGTCCTTCCTACCGAGGCGAGTCCGCCCAGGGTGAAGAAGATATAACAGAGTTTCTGACAACTGAGGGTCCTCATTTAAATTCACCAAACAAGGACTTTTCCCATCAACCTTCAAGGCAATTCCTTCTCTCTGCACATAAAAAGTTAAGCTATAAGGTTTTAAATATTAGAACCAGAATGTCAATAAGAATTTTGTTTTTAAAGAACTTTATTAAATTCCCTGGATACAACCATATTATGAATGTGTTTAATCCTCTTGCTCTAAGCATACAACAGAAAGGACTATAATATTTATTTAGAAGTAGTTACATGGACAGACAACAGATAGGACTATAATATTTATTTAGAAGTAGTTACATGGACAGACAACAGATAGGACTATAATATTTATTTAGAAGTAGTTACATGGACAGACAACAGATAGGACTATAATATTTATTTAGATGTAGTTACATGGACAGACAACAGATAGGGCTATTATATTTATTTAGAAGTAGTTACATGGACAGACAACAGATAGGACTATAATATTTATTTAGATGTAGTTA
>NW_013669736.1:0-8332 GCF_000517525.1 Limulus polyphemus
GTGTGTGTGGTCAATAACTAGGTGCTACTATAGTGTGTGTGTGGTCAATTACTAGGTGCTACTATAGTGTGTGTGTGGTCAATTACTAGGTGCTACTATAGTGTGTGTGTGGTCAATTACTAGGTGCTACTATAGTGTGTGTGTGTGGTCAATTACTAGGTGCTACTATAGTGTGTGTGTGTGTGTGGTCAATTACTAGGTGCTACTATCATCATCACCGTTTTAACGATTCACTAAAACAATTTCTTGTTAAATGATTCATATCTATCCATATTTTTCTTCAGCCAATAATAATAATTTAATAAGTTGTGTGTTCCAAAAGAGTATCTTAAGTTTAGGTTATAATTGTGCTAGTTTTAATTGTTGGAATGTATTTCATTCCGGTTATATCTACAAACCATTATGTAATAGTATTTTGTGCTTTATTAGTTTATTTATAACAAATGGCACCAATTACAAATAAACAAAAAGTTAAAACGGTGATGAAGGTAATGTCTGTGTAGACCGCACGCTATAGCGTGAATGTCTGTGTAGACCGCACGCTATAGCGTGAATGTCTGTGTAGACCGCACGCTAAAGCGTGAATGTCTGTGTAGACTGCACGCTATAGCGTGAATGTCTGTGTAGACCGCACGCTATAGCGTGAATGTCTGTGTAGACCGCACGCTAAAGTGGCACCAATAACTATTTGTCCACTATCTTCACGAATTGGAGGAAATAAAAATTGAATAATTAAGGCTAGCGACATGTGTAATTGTTGTCTGATGCCAGATTAACTCGCCTTTTCGTTGCATTTTATTTTCTAGTTATATCCTGTTTAAATGATATATATTTTGTTTTCTTAAGCCTGATGAAATGTATCTCAAACAATTTTCATTTAGGCATTAGATACCCGAACTCTTCACTCGTCAATTCGTTGTTTCATTTAATAAAAAGTAATGTCCGTTTCTAAGTCACGTTTGTAACTGTTAACATGTACATACAGATCTGGCAGGCAACAATTCTACTGTTGTATTTCCGTGACCTGGGAGAGAAGTGATAAGAGTTTCTTATTTATTAGCAACAATGATTGGTCGGTTTTGTTTGGGTCTGCGTGAATGTCAATCGAGCTCGACTCTTCCCAAAGTGTTTGGGACAAAAACATTTGTGAAGGATGTAGAAATGATTTTAGTATATAGTAGGATGTATCCTTAACCAGCTTTATATATTTGACAACTTAGCATACAGACAAGTGAATGAAATTGCTTTAACTGCACACTCACCTCCGTGATGTAAATGAGTTATAACATTTATAGGTAAACAAAAATTTTCCCTAACAACACTTGATTTCTGTGTAGAAATACAAAACGTTATAAAAAAAAAAAACAGCCATAAAGATATAATATTATTTTCTCCTTTAAAGATTCTACAAACTTGCACTCTTCCGAAAATCTCTGTAGGCCTACGTTAGAAATGACGTTAACTAACGTAAAAAAAAAAACTAACTTACTTGTACTAAGTAACTGCCATAGTTAACACACTGGTCCACTCTCTATCTTGAAATATTCTCTTAATTATCTCGTATTTAATCTAGCTTCGAATATACTAGACAGAACTTGATGTTCCATACTTGGAACTTTCTAGGCTTTATACACCCTCTAGCTAGCAAACACATAACAATAATAAAAAATATAGCTTTTGACAGTAATAAAAAGTAATACTCGGTACATACAATGTAAGTTTCAGTTAATACATTTGTATTAAACTTTCAAAGTAAGATTACCAGGTTTAATTTAACCATTTCCTTTATATTTTGTTAAACATGAGGAGCTACTCTCATAAGCAGTATGAATGCAATTAAAACTTGCAACCATCTGTAGTTAGTAAAACTTCATAATTACAAGCCAGGTTCGAATCCCCGTTCCACCAAACATGCTTGCCCCTTTCAGCCGTGGGGGCGTTATAATGTGACGGTCAATCCCACTATTCGTTGGTAAAAGAGTTGGCAGTGGGTGGTGCTGACTAGCTGCCTTCCCTCTAGTCTTACACTGATAAATTAGGGACGGATAGTGCAGATAGCCTTCGTGTAGTTTTGCGCGAAATTCAAAACAAACAAACAAATGCCATAACTTGATTTCTGATCCAAACAAATAACCCACTCCACCTTAAAAGTGGAAGAGTAAATATTTAAGTCGTATTGGTTTACCGATAAGCTGTTTTACATAGATTTGTAGTAATGGTGTTAAGCATTCCTTTTAGTACCTCCAAGCTATTTTCAACCAAAGAATGTCAGAGCTTCGAAGAACCTTCTGTACTGGACGATCCATCTATGTTTGGAGATATATATTTACACACTTATGTAATTATGAAAATGCTAATTGGTAAAACCTGACAGAGTTTGCGTGTCTTCTAGGTGTCACTCTCTCTCAACAGGATTTTAATGAAACAGTAGATTCTAGAACCTTGGTTTTTGTTTTCAGTTTCATCTTGTAGTAAATTATTATTCAGATTACCATAGTTATTTATACTATAATTAATAGATTTACAGTCAATGTTATCTGAAACCAGATTGGTGACTAAATCATCACCAACCATTAAATAAAATATTTCTACTTCATTTACCCTTCGAGTTTTTCTTAAAGCATATGTGACTGCTAAAGTCATGGCATGTATAGTGTATATTTGTAAAATATTTAATATTTTTTCTAGCGTTCAAATTCAAAACATACTAAATACAGTCGAGTTAATGTTCCATTTCAGTCCTCAGCATTACATTCTGTATCGTCATGAAAACTTCATAGTGGGCCATGGACTAGCTGTATTTGGCCTTGCTTATGTAGGACCATTTTACAGCTGGCTTATTTAGGCTTCCAGATCCAATTTTGTAATTGATCATCTATACCTAGAACGTGTGAGAAATTCGGTGTTTTCATCAACATTCGTTTTTGTTTTGTGAAGTCTTGTACTCGTTTTATGTGTCTTTTAATAAGATGAATTGACGCAAATAGCAAGAGGAAAGTTCTCATCCCATGATGCGTGAGTAATTGACATAAAAAAAGTACATATTTGGAACTATCTTCATGTGGAAACATTGATATGAGGTTAGACTAATCTCAAACAACTTCACAGTCTGTACACAGGAAATCCCTGTGCACCACGTTGCCATGATTTTTACACACACACACAAAAATGGGCTGACAATCCTGTTATGCATAAGATTGCACCAAACGTTAACTTTAAAACTGTCTCTTTTGACCTCATGGGTGACATGTGGATTCTCCGTGCCCCAGATGTGGCAGTTGTGTTTATTAATGCGCCCACATATATGAAGTGTTACTTCGTCAGAGAACGTGACCCAATTCAGGTACTCGGGGTTGTCCAGACTGTGGAGCACGTGCATAGTATAATTTCTCATTTTGATATGATTTTCCACTCTTAGCTGCTGAACAAGTTCAAGCTTATATGGATAGAGTTGCAGTACGACTTTATGAACAACTGAACGTGGAAGTTGTAGTTCGCTACCGGCATGGCGGATGGACTTCATTGGGCTTCTGTGGAAGGCAGCACGTATGCGTTCTACATCCTCCTCCAACGTTCTGGGCTTTCCTCCACTATGCTATTTTAGAATACTGCCAGTCTCCTCAAATATCTTCATCTAGGCGTACAGGTCTCTTCGGGTCAGTGGTTCATTGCCAAATGTTGTATGGAATTTTTTTTGTTGCACCAGGATAGGTGACTTCAATTCCGCCATCCATAACACACATTTCGCCTTTTCTTGTGGAGTCATCATAATTCAATCTGAAACACAAAAAGAACTTTAAGCACATAAACTTAGATATCTGGTGTGGTAATTGTTCAAGTTTCAACATTATCAAATTGATTCAATAAAAAGTTATAAGGCTTCAAAGTTGTTTCATTTCAATGTGGACACCCTATATATTAGAATGTTTATCATTTTAATATTTTTTTATTTCTTACGAAAATAATAAAGATCATATTTGAAATTACATTTGTGAAAAAAAACAAAACAAAAACAAAGTCAGACTGAGGGTTGTGTACTATAATATAACTACACTCGACATAACCCAGTTTTCTTTTAAGCCATACTTTTTACAAACTAATTTTATGCAATTATTACAACTTCTTTAATATAGAACATCATTATTATAGTAATCATTGTTGTCTATAACAGTTCTTAAAGAGTTTGCAATTTATAGATATCCTGAAGAGAAATGTATTGATATTTTTGTTTGTAGATATTGAAGATGGAATCAGCTATATTCCAAAACGTCTATGTGTCTGTAAAACATGCATGTCGTTTGATTTAATATTATGATCAGCTTTACAGCAGAAATGTTCTGTTCTAAGCAATTAAAATTGTGACACTTCAGCTTATACAGCGGGTCATCTTCAGGCAAATATCACTGAAAACGTATTTTAGCCTTTGAAGCTAGGAGTCCTGGGTATATGGACTTCCAAAAACACATAAACAAGATGTATCATTAAGACATATTGTATCTTTTATTAACTCACCAACTTACGAGTTTTAAAAACATTTATCTAAAATACTTAAGCTACTCAGTGGACTAAACCCTTCCTTTATAAATAACTCCAGACATTTAGTTGAAGAGCCAACAATTAGAAGGTAAATAGTTCTGATCTATTTGTTAATTTTGATGTAATTTAGGTTTTCATTAAGGTTATGATTAAAGATGCCATCAAATACATTCAAAAAAGACTGGCAGAAGATATTTCTTTTTATATAAAAACATATTTGATCATACTTAGTACATCTCTCTCTCTTAACTAATGTCCCACAGTGGGAAAATGGTAAGCCTGCGGATTTACATCTGACACAGTAGATTGCCCGAAGTAGTTTTGCTATAAAAAACACATGCACACACACACTTAACTAATTATTTTAGATAAGGCAACAAATTATATAAAATGAAAGGTGGGACACCTAGGGGTTCACTACTGTCTCCGGTTGTATGCTCAATTGAAATGAAATAGTTTGGAATAAAAGTATGTATTACAAGAAAAAATGCTAGTTACATCCCTTTGACTTCACCATATTAATGACATATTTGTAAAGTAGTTGGAAAAGGACCACAGGATACCTGGGAGCTTGTCAGAAAATAGACTTAAAGCAGTTACTTGAATTTAACTGACTGACTGAGTTTGATGCAAATCAAAGAGACTAGACACAATTCTTGTACACAGTAACAAAATTGTTACTTATAACAATCACTATTAAAGTTTTAAGACAAAAGTGTATATGTACACCTTTGATGAAGGCAGATTGTGATATATTTTAGACTGACATTTATTTTGTTGAGCTGTAGCTGAAGTTGTTCTAGACTGAAAAAACATGGTATTATATAGGAAAAATAATGCCAAATTTCTCAGGTCACAGATGCCCTCCACGTGAGTGAGGATCACTGTTATTTCAAAATAAGGTCCATTATGCTATTGAAGTGTTCTCCACCTTACTAACAGAAAATACTGATGTCTATTTCAATACCATAAATACTATGTTGTAGCTACCATTCCTGCTAGAGAGTCTGTGTGACACCCTAGATGAGTGACCCAATTCTTATGTAATTAGGATGTGGAGAACTAAGCTGCTCGCTTGACCAATTTTTTATTTTAGGGGCTAACATATGCCCCAAAATGTGTAAAATTCTACATATTAACTAACGTGATAGAAACTGTGATTTCTTTGCATACCATTAGATTTTTACTACAATTTACCAAAACCTGTACATATATACAAATAAATATCTAGATTTCCCATCCACTATCACTTAAGTCAGAAATTTTGAAGTACCCCACATAGCAATAGCAAAATATTTGTTGTAATGTTGTTTTTTCATTGGGCAGGTTCTTTTAAATTATTTCTTGGAAATAATTAGAAGTCCATTTCAAGTAACGATAATAAATTTGTTAATTTTTTCTTTTTCTTAATGTTCCTACAAGCTTCTACACTGTTATAACGTGTAGGCCTAAATTTACAAATGATTCAAATGGAAATACTCCACTAATTGTACTACAGTTAATGTACAAATATACGTATTGGTACATTTTCACAGTTGGTTGATCAAGTAAGTTAATATATGCGATAACTATTAACACTGGTCCAAATACTTCGCTGGAACTAAATCGTCATTGAATGACTTGACCAACCGAAAACAAAACACTGTCTGATTAACT
This sequence comes from Limulus polyphemus, assembly GCF_000517525.1. NCBI lineage: Eukaryota > Metazoa > Arthropoda > Merostomata > Xiphosura > Limulidae > Limulus > Limulus polyphemus. The sequence continues at coordinate 6,193 of NW_013669736.1, forward strand.
GGTAGCCTACTAATTGACTAGCAAATGAGTATTTATATCTGATGTCTAGCTTCAAGGTATTTGTCGAAGTTACCAGAATTTGATGACGTCATTTTAGAGCATTATTGGTATTGTTATGACAGCGGAAGTCTCGTGACGCTAGTAACACGTCATGAGATTCTAGACGGATCATGAAGGCCCGAGGGTTTTTTAGGCGCTCTCTACTTTAATATATAAGCCTAGCAAATAAAGCGGAGAGAAGAAGTGACGGCATGGATAATTGCAGACAGGTAGAGATAGAGACGGATAATTGATTCAAGCGCGGTAGTGACAATAAGTAAAGTGCGTGAATCGCTGTGAATTATAGCGTGTGTTGAAGTGAAAGTGACTGTGGAAATTAAGTGTATTCCAAAGTTGTACTGAGAAAGAATAAACTAGTTTTCTTTAAGAAAGGACTTGTATCGCTAAAGTTTAATTGGGAAGAAATTATACGAGAAATGAACAAACGAAAAGAGACGTAACGGTATTGTAGTGAATAATAGATATAAGGTGACCATACGTTCCGGTTTTGCAGGGACAGTCCCGTTTTTTTTGGTAGTTTGTCCCAGCGATCCGAGAAAAGTTCTCGGGACGCACAAAGACATCAAACTATCAATCACATCGATTCACGAATGAAATAGCCCTACTTGACCTGCTTATTGTTGTGACACGTACTCTCCGGCCGCCAAACTCTCGAAAGTTCCGTCTGAAACTCTGGTCTGCGCAGGTCTGAATGTGGAGTCAGTAAGGCTGTTCTCACCATCAAAACCAACTTTACACAGCCATGTACTGCATTTTATGACTATTTAATGAAAATTACAGAAATTCTACGTTCCTTTCATTTTTCACCAAACTATGTATTAAAAAAGTTTCGAGGTAATGTTAAAACCTAAAAGTAATATGTTTGAAAATGTTATGGATTCCTAAATAAAACCAGGTAATAATTAGGCTAGCTTAAGATGAATTGGATAGTGAATAATTAAACATTTCTTAGCTGTATAACTTAACTATTTTTCCTCACTTGTTTTGTGTTTATCAGCAAAAAAAAAGTAGTTTATTTTTTCAAAAACAATGACAATGTTAATATATTTGGGAATATTGTAGAACAATTCAATGAATTTAAAGTAAATTAAATAAAAGTTAAGTTATTTCAAACTTGTAAAAAACATTTTGAAATTAAGGAAAAGGGCTAGACTGTTCCGGCTTTTCGATTTGAACGGCTAGTTTTGTTGGCTTTACCTTTTAAGTACGAGATTTTATATACCAATCTTCATCGTTCTGAAATGATGCTCAAAAGTAATCGAATTATATCTTAATATTTTAAAATAATTCAGAATATGTATATCAAGGAATTTTTCTTAAAGTGTTCTTTAAAAGTGAAAGTTGTGGCCCGTTAGCTCAGTTGGTTAGAGCGTCGTGCTGATAACGCGAAGGTCGTGGGTTCGACCCCCATGCGGGCCATTATTTTCTTTAAAGTAACAACAATATGGTTACATCTATTTCTCCTTAATTTTCCAAAATTATGTAATTCAGAGAATCTTTCAAAGTAACTTTATTTGCTCAAAGTTTAGTGTTTACGCCTTCCTCAGAGCATAAATTTTATGCAATGAACTCTTATCATTTAAAGTAAAACAGCTAATAAATGCGTAAGCCCTAAACGGTAATTTTATCCACATCCAGGAAACATATAGTTTTCCAATAAAACCTTTACTACCCTAACATTTTTAGGTACTGATACATTTCAATTATTTATATCAATTAATCTGTAAATTGTGCAGCAATGTCTTATATAACATTAAAACAAATTTTTCAGACTGCTCTTGCTATTACAAGTCTTCTTTTATTCATGAGTGGCCCTCCAGTGGTATAACGGACTTATACCGCTAGAAACCGGGTTTCGATACTCTTGGTGGGCAGAGCACAGATAGTCTTTTCTGTAGCTTTGATAGCAAACAACAACAATTTACGAGTGCCTTCAACCGCTTTAAAATCCTGGTTAGTTTCTTCCAGATCAGACTTAATATAAATTGCTTCAATAGATGGCGATACGTTCGCGTACTCCTTTCTTTATTTAAGCAGTGTGATTTTACTCGATCACTAATAACCTAAAATAGTGTTGCGT
>NW_013669736.1:9226-10632 GCF_000517525.1 Limulus polyphemus
AGAAAGAGAAGAGAAATTACAACAGTTATTAGAAGAAAAAGAAAAGAAACAAGAAGAACGAGAAAATAAACAAGAGAAATTACAGCAGTTGTTGGAGGAAAAAGAAAAGAAACAAGAAGAACGAGAAAAGAAACAAGAAGAGAGACAACAGCAGTTGCAAGAAAACCTACAACAATGGCAGCTCGGACAGCAAAATAAACAAGAGAAATTACAGCAGTTGTTGGAGGAAAAAGAAAAGAAACAAGAAGAAAGACAACAGCAGTTACAAGAAAACCTACAACAATGGCAGCTCGAACAGCAAAATAAACAAGAGAGACTACAACGTAGTTGGAGAAGAAAGAAAATAAACAAGAAGAGAGATTACAGCAGTTGTTAGAGGAAAAAGAAAAGAAACAAGAAGAAAAATTACAGCAGTGGCAACTGGAACAAGAAAGGAAACAGGAAGAAAGTCAGCAGCAACTACAGGAAAGTCAACAACAGTGGCAAGAAGTAAAAACGGAAAACATTAGTAAATTTAAAAGCGAATTAGATACGTTAAAGGACGACTTATTGTCTTTTACACAAGGAGGATACATTAACCATCGACTTAACCTGCCCCAAGCAATGACAAGCCCCTTCCAGACCCTGCAGCTAAACCTTAATGCAGACATATTCAGTCCCGTTAGAAGTCACATCCCAGATATGAATGTCAGTACTAGGGGTGATCCAGTACGAAGGAAGCCACAGGAATACGATGGGAAGGCACAGTGGGAAGCATATAGAGCACAATTTGAGCTGCTGGCAGAGATGAATGGATGAACAGAGGAGCAGAAAGCAGTATATCTGGCAACGAGCTTGAAAGGACAACCACTGGAAATACTTGGACAGTTGTCAGCAGACGACATGCACAATTATAGAGCACTGGTAGCGGCTCTAGAACTCAGGTACGAATCCAAAATCAGTCAGAAGTCTACAGGGCTAGGTTTAGGACGAGAGTCTGTGCTAAAGGGGAGAGACTGAAAGAGCTGGCACAAGACTTGGAAAGCATGGCACACAAGGCCTACCCAACTGTACCACCCGATCTCCTCACTTTGTTGCTGAGGGATCAGTTCGTAGATGCTTTGGACAGTCCACAACTTAAGATACAAGTGAAGCAAGCACACCTCCTCTACCATGCAGGATACAATGGCCAGAGCTCTCGAATTTGAATCCTACGTTAAGTCCAGCACAGATGTACCGAGGTTGTTACAGTCATCTGGATTCAAGGCCAGAAAAGGTCAGCTTTCAGAGAGGTTCGAGGGACTTTACTGGCACTGTAACAAACCTGGGCACAAGAGAGTTCAATGCTGGCAACTTCAACACAGGGGAGACGATACAGCAGTAAAGGCTGTTACCAAGAAAGGCTGTTGGAACTGTGGAAAGCAAGG
>NW_013669736.1:11489-12768 GCF_000517525.1 Limulus polyphemus
AAATAAGAAGAGAAATTACAGCAGTTGTTAGAGGAAAAAGAAAAGAAACAAGAAGAACGAGAAAACAAATAAGAAGAGAAATTACAGCAGTTGTTAGAGGAAAAAGAAAATACACAAGAAGAACGAGAAAACAAACAAGAAGAGAAATTACAGCAGTTGTTAGAGGAAAAGAAAAGAAACAAGAAGAGAGACAACAGCAGTTGCAAGAAAACCTGCAACAGTGGCAGCTCGAACAACAAAATAAGCAAGAAGAGAGATTACAGCAGTTGTTAGAGGAAAAAGAAAACAAACAAGAAGAAGATTACAGCAGTGGCAACTGGAACAAGAAAGGAAACAGGAAGAAAGTTAGCAGCAACTACAGGAAAATCAACAACAATGGCAAGAGGTACAAATGGAAAACATTAGTAAATTTAAAAGCAAATTAGATACGTTAAAGGACGATCTATTGTCTTTTACACAAGGAGGATACATTGACCATCGACTTAATCAGCCCCAGACAATGGTAAGCCCCTTTCAGAGCCCCCAGCTAAACCCTAATGCAGACATATTCAGTCCCGTTAGAAGTCACATCCCAGATATGAATGTCAGTAATAGGAGTGATCCAGTGCGAAGGAAGCCACAGGAATTCGATGGGAAGGCACTGTGGGAAGCATAAAGAGCACAATTTGAGCTACTGGCAGAAATGAATGGTTGGACAGAGGAGCAGATAGCAGTATATCTGGCAACAAGCTTGAAGGGACAACCACTGGAAATACTTGGACAGTTGTCAGCAGCCAACAGACACAACTATAGAGCACTGGTAGAGGCTCTAGAACTCAGGTACGAACCCATAATCAGTCAGAAGTCTACAGGGCTAGGTTTAGGACGAGAGTCCGTGCTAAGGGGGAGAGCCTGCAAAAGCTGGCACAGGACTTGGAAATCATGGCACACAAGGCCTACTCAACTGCACCACCCGATCTCCTCATGTTGTTGCTGAGGGATCAGTTCGTAGATGCCTTGGACAGTCCACAACTTAAGATACAAGTGAAGCAAGCACACACCCCTCTACCATGCAGGATGCAATGGCCAGAGCTCTCGAATTTGAATCCTATGTTAAGTCCAGCACAGAGGTACCAGGGTTGGTACAGTCATCTGGATTCAAGGCCAGAAAAGGTCAGCTTTCAGAGAGATTTGACAGACTTTGCTGGCACTGTAACAAACCTGAGCACAAGAAAGCTCAATGCTGGAAACTTCAACACAGGGAAGATGCCACGGCAGAAAAGGCTGCTACCCAGAAAGA
>NW_013669736.1:13599-14745 GCF_000517525.1 Limulus polyphemus
TTAGGCCACATTATAAGTGAGAATGGTGTGCAAACTGATCCTGATAAGGTAAAAGCAGTGAGTGACTGGTCACACCAGACAATGTGGGAGAGTTAAGAAGTTTCTTGGGACTCTTTACTTATTACCGGAAGTTTGTGAAGGACTATAGCTGCTCCACTACATGATTTGATTTAAAAAAGGCCAGAAGTTTGAATGGACAGTTTCTTGCCAGCATTCTTTCAAGACGTTGAAAGAAAAATTGGCCTCTGGTCCACTTTTAAAACTTCCAGATTCCTCACTGCCATAAATACTGGATTGTGATGCTAGTAATGTCGGAATTGGAGGAGTATTGTCTCAGAAAGTGGGCGAAAACGAACATGTGGTAGCCTACTTCAGTAGGGTTTTGAGTAGACCAGAGAGGAACTACTGTGTGACATGGAGGGAACTCCTTGCTATAGTAAAGAGTCTGACATATTTCCACCCTTACCTCTATGGTGCAAGGTTTACCATTAGGACAGACCATGCTGCATTACGCTGGTTAAGATAATGAAAGAACCCAGAGGGACAACTGGCACGTTGGATTGGAAAAATAGACCAGTATAATTATGATATTGAATACAGAGAGGGAAAATCTCATGGTAATGCCGATGGACTGAGCTGAAGACCCTGCAAAAATGACTGCATACATTGCTGCAAAAGAGAAGTTGAACTAACCAGGTGCCATCAAGCTGAGGTCAAGGTGACCGAAAGAGTTGATGATGGTGAAGTGGAACCAGGTATAGATATTAAATCAGAGCAGGATAAAGGCCAAGATTTGAAGCCAATAATTGATTTTTTAAAATCAAGTGTTTTGTGCCCTGCTTGGGAGAGGGTGTCTAGTCTAAGCCGTGTGACAAAGAACTATTAGGCACAATGGGACCAGTTGAAGCTTGAAGATGGTATGCTTCTCTGGAGATGGGAAAGTGATGACCTGACAAACGGTTATACCGAGAAAGTTACGGGAAGTTGTGCTACGTCAATCCCATGATACTGTAACAGGAGGACATCTCGGAGTTAAGAAGACATTGAGTCACCTACGACACAGATTTTACTGGATAGGTATGAGGCAAGATGTGGAAGAATGGTGCAGAACATGCAGTACACGTTGTGCTAAAAGAGGACCCAAGC
>NW_013669736.1:14772-39779 GCF_000517525.1 Limulus polyphemus
CTTATAAACGCCACTCATTGCATTTCCCCATCATAACCTTGCCCATGACATTTTTTTACATCAATCAACTTTTTTTTGAATATATCCAATATCTTATACTTTCTTCGATATGATCTGAAACTTCGGGAAATCCTAAAAAATGATTCTTTAATACCGAACTTAAAGTTTTCGATATCTTCAGATTTGGTATGCCATACGAACTGCATTGAGATCAAGGCCGTAACTTCGAATCAGCTATGTTCCAAGAATGCTGCAAGTTGTTTGGCATCCGAAAGACCAGGACAATGCCACTTCACCCACAGTCCGATGGGATTGTAGAAAAGTGCAACTGGACACTGGGATAGGAATTGGCAAAGTTTTGTAATAGCCACTAAGATGACTGGGATGTCTTACTCCCTCCACTGTTGATGGTCCATAGGATATCAGAGCATGAAGCCACTGGATACACTCCAGCAAAGTTGATGTTTGGTCGGGAACTTCGGTTGCCAGTGGATCTGTTAACAGGACGCCCACCTTATGAAGAGTTGCCAGAAAATGTGTCAGAGTTTGTGAAAGTGCTATCGGAAAGGATGGATGATATTCACCATCCAGTGCATTTAAACTTGAAAACGTCTGCTGATTCGATGAAGTTATCTAATGATAAGAGATCTACTGAAGTCAGCTTTGTATCAGAAGACAAGGTGTGGTTGTATAATCCCAGGAAGATCAAAGGGAAGTCTCCTAAGTTGTCTTCTCCATGGGAAGGCCCATATGACATAGTGGATCGTCTCTCAAACGTGACTTTCCGGATAAAATGTGGTCGGCGAGATAAGCCAAAGGTGTATGCCAACAGGCTTTGGCATTATTACGGTCCAGGACATTTCAGTTGGGACGAAGTGAACAACAGAACAAATGACGCTGCTGAAGACGTGTTACCTGAAGAAGCCACTGTCGAAGAAGAAACTCTACTCAGTTTTGAGAAGGGAAACAGTGAAGCCCATGATGAAGTTACTACTACTGATGTGACTGTTATCGATGATAGGACATTTCCTGATGAAGCAGATGAACCCCACATGAAGCAGAAGCCAACGAGACCGAGGCCAGTACGGAAGAAGATACGTCCAGCAAATTAAGAGACTTTGTTGAATTTTAATTTTGTTTGTAATTCTGTACATTTAATTAAGTTATTGTTAATTGTTTATTGGTTTAATGTAAGTGGCTATTGTTCGGGACGAACAATACTAAGGAAGGGGCAGTGTTACGACAACGGAAGTCACGTGACGCTAGTAACACGTCATTGACTTCTAGAGGGATCCTGTCCCTTCCTGAATGCTCTAGCGTTTACTGGATATGCCGTAGTCTTGTATATATAAGACGGTCAAGACGTGACGGCAACAATGTAATTAATGTGTAATTAAACAGCGGACAGAGAGAGAGTATTGTTGAGCACGTGAGACGTTCGTTGTGAATTATAGCGTTTGTTATAGCGCGACTGTGGAAATTAAGTGTATTGCAAAGTTGTATTCAGAAGAATAAATCAGTTTTATTTAAGAAAGAACTTGTATCGGTAAAGTTTCTTTGTAAAGAATGTTTACGGAAAATTAACTAACAAACGGAGGCATAACATTATGAAGAAGCAATGCAAGTTTTTCTTAACAGCATGTGAGTCAGCATTTACTGCTCTAATGAAAACGAGACTTACTTGCATACCGGTATTTATTTACCTGAAAATTCTTTGATACATACACTAGCAAGTTTTGAGTAATTTGGTAATTGTAATACAGAGAAGAAGGTAATTACATACAAAAGAAATCAACATGTTCACTAGAAAGAAATTCCATACATATAATGAGGTGGTAAGTTTTAATTTTCCTATACTGAAAATGTATTTGTGATAGATACTTCCCTCCTCTAACAAGATTAGCTATTCTCGTTTAGTGCTGCTCTCTATATGTAGTTTTTCTTTATGCATGCCACAAGCCTTTTGCTACCCCCCCCAATATGTTTCTCATGTAAATAGTCATGCATCACTTCTTCACCAATAGGAGCATGACATACGTGGCAAATGTGACTCTACCAAACTATTACTTCAAGGTTTGTTTGACAGAAAACATAAGCACCAGAGGAATGTGGGGAGGAAGGATGAGAAGTGTCAGTGGAGTACCTATTGGAAATACATTTTCAGTAGAGGAAAATTATAGCTTCTGATACAGTACTTCCCTATGCTCACAAGATTAGTTAGAATCCCACATTGATTAAGTGACAGGACTGGTGCAAGGGAATGACAGAAGTACCCCCAAAAGCATCTGAGTGATACCCCTGGAAGTGAGAGTCAGATGCAAATATCTGATGAAGGGAACCTCACCACTTCGAAACCAGATATACTCTTCGCCCATCTGTAAAATGTGTAGTAGGTAAGGGCAGAAAAAGAGAGAAGCACATCCAAGCTGGAGAGAACTGTGGCAAGATAGTGATCATATCCATGTAAATATATATATATATGTAACTCAATCCCACAAAGTATAAAAGTGGGTAAAACAATGGATGTGCCCCTAGGTGTAGAGTGACTAGGGTACAATGTACCATACTCAGTAAGTCAACTATATCCAAAACCTATGCTGCTAGGAACTGACATCTATGCGGGGGTAGGATGAGGATCATACTATCTTCACCTAATATAAATCAACTCTCCTAACAGCAAAACTGACCGGAACCTCTAGAAAAGCAATAACATCCTTAGAATAAGATATAATGAGCAATAGCAAAAAGGACAGAACTGGAACAATCCTTTGTCCCCTTGGTGATTGATATGTGCTACCACCATAGAATTGTTGGAATGAGTCATCACTAGAAAATGTTTGGCACGAGGAAAGAAGTGATTCAAGGCCTGATGGAGCACGAGAAGCTCAAGGACACTGATATACAAAGATCTTTCGTCTACAGACCAATGACCCAAAGCATTCTGGTGATTGACCCATGCACCCCAGCCCTGAATAGATGTGTCCTTGAAAAGATATAAATCCGGATGGGGAGGAGGAAGTGGGACACCCACTGATGTATGGGCCTTGTCCAACCACCAATGTAAACTGTCCATCAAGGGATGAGGAAGGGTAATGGGGGCTGACACGGGATCCTGAGCAAGGTTCCATTAATCATGAAGAGTCCACTGAAGGGATTTCATATGTGCACAATCAAGGGGGACCAGTGATGTTATCGAAGACCACAGCCCCAAAAGTGATAGAACCTTATGAGCAGAAAGTGATGGAGCTGAAAGAGTGTGGTGAAATAACAGTTCTATGGAACGAAGTCGTAGAGGACAAGGTTGTGCCCGACTAGGATGAGTGTAAAAAAAGACAACCAAGTAGACGAAATATTGGGAAGATTGGGTGAAGGACTTCTCCAATTTGATTAACCAATCCACCTGAGCAGCCACTAGAAGGAGCTGACGAGTATGGCTGGCCGATTCCATTTCAAAATGAGCCAGAAGAAGCCAGTTGTCCAACCCCAGAGCATGAAGATGGTGAGCACCCAACAGAAACACACAACGGGTGGAAACAAGTCTGAAGTGTAGGGCACAAAATTGATAAACCACCTCGTGATGGATGAACAGAAGATATAGACGAGACTGTGGAGATATTCATTGACAATTTCGATCTTGGTCATCCATAAGCCCAGAGAAAATACCCACCATAGGGTGAGAAATGACTCCATGGTAAAACAGGGCAGTTGAAACAAGCGATTGAGATGGGACAAATCAATGACAGGCCTCCAGTTCGTGGTTTTCTTTGGAACAAGAAAGAGTCTGGAATAAAAACTGGTGAAGGATGTAGAACAGATTCAATGGCCTGCTGAGAAAGTAGTTCCTGAACCACCTCCAACAGACACTGGCTGGTCATGGGATCCCAAGGCAGGGTGAAGGAAATGAGTCTAGGAGGTGGGGAGAAAATGAGATCACGAATCCTTCTAATAAAACTTGAAGAAACAATGATCCTTGATGAAAGGATGCCAGATAGTCACAGATAATGTTAGCAACGTGACGAGCGTTGTCGATGAAAATAATAAGATGAGACACCCTGAGAAGGAAGGACAGAGAGGGGACACGTTAACAAGTGCCATATTGGGCTCTGACTTAGACAAATGAGCAACAAGGTTGGAAAGGATAGACTGTTGTTGTACTGATGCAACTCGTGATTCCAAAGACTCGGGGATTGTGTCAAAGATGAATCACAGCAGAAATTGGGCCATACATAAATCCTGAAGATGATGGTAAATGGATGTGAGTTAAGGTCGCATAACGACCTAGAAGGTCCAAACAACAGAGAAACCATATATGTAAAGCCAGAGTTGAAGACGGCAAACGAGCCAACAGTGAAGAAAGAAGGGAGAGGATGTCCCCAGAAAACCCCTCAGCATTTCGGTGGAGAGCCTCAGGGAGGAGATGGATGGTAGACAGATACCATAAAAGAGTTGTGAGGGTAAGACGAAGGCAGGAAATTGGGCATGGGTCAGACCTACAGGAGAATCGGGGCTGCACTCCAAACAGGCAAAATGGAACCTAACAATTGCTGGTCCAGAAAAGGACAGTCTGCACGATGATATGCAAGAGCAAACTGATCCAAAGCCCAGAGGGGGCGAGGCATGCTAATACCGTCACTTAATTGTACCCAAATTTCCGGGGAGGGGGAAAACCAAATAGGGATGGGAAGATTGGTCATGTAGTAAGGAAGGAAGCAGTTCATAGGAAATTGGATAAAATATCATATACCCGAGAAAAAAATCCCAAAAGACTGTATTATGCCTAGCTGACTCCTTAGGTGGGGCATGGGAAGGTATGGCAAAATGAGGAGGTTTAAATAAGCAATCCAAGTCCTCGTCTGCCTGAAAAGGCTCAGCTTGTTTAGGAGGAAGTGTGGCAAGGTCCGGAGACAAAGGTTGACCCACCTATCGTTCAATCTCCCAGCGAATAAACGTGGATAAATCCTTCACCAGATCGCTCACACCCGAGACATAGCGCTAGTCACAGGTGTGACCACTGAATTGGTAACATGAACTTTAGAATTCATAATGAGGAAGAGTTAACCAATAATATAAATAACAAAACGACTGTAATAAACTGTGATTATAGTGAAGTTAAGAAACAGTCTTAATAGAAACTAGAAGTGAAAATAAATGAAGACTACTTCGTGAGTATACTAAAGACAAACTTAAACAAACAAAAAGGAACACATCCAAGCACAAGTGCTACCAAACGAGAAGCGATAGTTCGCTAGAGGCATAAAGAGGGAGTGACATGCATCACGTATGTCACGCTCCTATTGGTGGAGAAGTGACGCATGATGATTTGCATGAGAGACATGTTGTAATCATTTGATTCCAATAGGGGGAGAAGAAAGCTTGTAGCATGAGTAAGGAAAACATTTTCACATAGAGGGCAGCACTGGATGAGAAAAGCTAATCTTGTGAGACGTGAGAATACTTTTTACTTCACTGTATACTTCACTTCTGGGCAAAATTATGGAAATTGTGATCACTATTGAGAGAGCTTTGCATTAAAGAAAGTTGTAGATTCTGTAAACATCAAGAGTATCATGATCAGTCAATGTGCTCAGCTTAGAGTGAAGTTGATATTCTAAAAGTATCTTCATTACTATCATTACATTAATTAAAAGTGAAGCAGAAAGATTATTTCAGCACACAGTAGCTAATTGCAGTTAAGATATTAAGATACACTGATCTCAGCTGGATTCACTTGAACAGTGATACAATATACAGAAATAGAAAGATGGAACAGATCAAAGTAAAAAGTTGTAACTTGTACTTCCAAGATTGCTCCAATCATAAAAAATTCATCACCTCCATAATCTTTGATAACTAGACAAACTGTTGGTGTCAAACAGGCTTGGAGAGGGCACATGAAAGATTCTACAGTGTATCTTCAATCTGTGGACAAAATGGTGTTGAAACTATACTCCACATTGTGAGAAACCATTGAATACACAGTAGTATATTATAGAACACTATATGGGAGAGGACATGTTGATATCCTTATTGTGTGTGTTAAATGAAGGAAGTGCACTATACATCAATCCAAGAATTTATTTATTAATACGTTCAAGAAACTTGTGGTTAATTCACCAAAATTCCTTAACACATTTCATGCAATTGACACATGCTATAAAATTAATAGTCAAGGTAACTTTCTCAGTATTGAGACTACATTGCCATTCTAGAGGTAAACAGTGAAGGTTATATTAATGACTAACAACAAATATATTTTTGTTTTTAATAAAGGCAGTGAAGTTTCAGAGGTGTGTAGAATTTCAGATCTATTTGCATCTTCCACAATTCAGTTTCATGTAAAATTAAATATCTTATTATCTTTCAAAATTAAATTATTTTTATATTGGGGATTAATTTTTTAAAACATTTTATTTACTAAATGTTTCTTACATTTGCTCCAGTTTTTTTTTATTTATTTTTTCTCTGTGCAAGTTACCAGTTTGACACAGACTTGTGGTATTGGGGGGAGGGTTGACATAATTTTCTTCAAGAAGCATGTAACACAATTATTTTTGCTTTCTTATGTTGAGATAATTGTCCCTTCTAGATAAAGTAGAAGCTTATGCAACTGCATAAATACATTAAATATTACTGCATATATTTTACAGTGATGAAAAAAATTCAGTTTCAAAAACTTTTATAGTCAATAAAGCTCAAATTAGTTGTTAAATACTAATACATATCATCTTTTATTTTTATACATTTAACATAATATCTAGTTTGACATTAGTATTTTAACAATGATTTGTGATACCATGTTACAAATGTGAAAAGAATAAGAACAATAAAACATTTAGTTATTTGATCATGTTTGGTTTTTATAAGTAATTATACTAAAAAACTAGTTATCTTAAAACAATTTTTTTAATAAATTTTAAAATAAATATAAGATTTTATAAGCAAATCAACAAAAAATGTGGCTCAATAACAATCCATACCATTTTTTATTAAAATGGGAGTTGAATTCTGGTTTACATGTTCCTATACAATACAATGCACAACATCTGAAAACATATACTACTTGTTGGAGAATTATTCCAAACTATTTAGAGGATTCTTAGAAGGAATGAAATTGGATTTTCAAAAAAGTAGCCCTTTGGTGAAGCAAAAAAAAAAAAGATAAAAATAAAACCATTTACCTTCAATGCTACAACAACAACAACAAAATCTGAAAAATGTATAATAATACTAATAGTCAAAAATATGAACCTATGGTGAAGAGAGAAAGTAATTATTTAGTTTTTGAAACGCAAACAACAAATTCATTTTAAATACAAAATTACCTTATTCGTTCAGTGAACAGTAAATTATTAAATGCAATGCAAGTTTTCTAACATACAGTATGAAAATAATCAAAAAGCTAATAAATGAAGAAACTACAGAACATATCAAGGCATATTAAACTATGAATAATACCATGAATCTACTAAAACAATACAAAATCAAAATACTGAATTTTTTTGCATCACTATTATTGGTTTATTTAGATCTGGTAGATTTAGTATTTTTTTATTATTAATAATAAAAACTTTTAATATTATCTTTAATAATTACTAAGGGATAATCAACTCTTCATACCACCAGATTAGTTTGCAACTTTAATTTTTTATGGGTCAACAAAATAAAAATATTTTCTTTTACAACTGTAACATGTAAAAAATAAAAACTTTCACATTATATTATGTACTTGTAGATCTCTAATTATTACTTAAAAAGGATATTTTTATAAGATGTTCTAAGTTATCCTAAAATGAAAAGTGTAAAGTAGTTACACTTTATTATGGTGTATGTTAGGTAATATATACATACATATCATGGTTTAGGTTTTTGTTTTGCAACAAATGTTTACTTTGCTAAAATCTTGTTTTCTCTTTGGCAAGATTTCTCATAATTACAGTACATTCTAACACATTCTCCTTACACATCTAAGATTGTTAAAGCCTTTTCAAGTTACAATGAAAGAGGTATTGTAGACAGAAATTCCTTTCTGAGATGATACTTTACATCATTTTATCAGATATTTTTACGTATTTTATAATTTGAATCTTAAGACACAAATTTTGTAATACCATTCATAAGTGAGGTCACATGCAATAAGTTTTTAAAACATCATCTATGTATATATAATAAAAAATGCTCTCATTCATCCTCTACTTTAAGATTTTAACAAATATTTTGTATTCATAGACAACTAAAAACCATGTAATGTAGAAGACAAGATGTGTATCTATTCTTGTTTATTGGTGATAAAATACATTCATGCCATATTCACTACTTTATAATTTTGGTAGAAACTGATTCTACAACCAAACAATTAATTATTTCTTTCAAAAAAGTTACAAACAATATTATGATGGATATCAACTATGATTTCTCATAGATATTTAATTAAAATAGATCGACAACTTTTCAGCAAGTATTAGCTAATAAATACCAACAAAGTTACAAACAGCTACAAACTAATGATAAATTTTCTTCTGGTTAGACCCTTTAATCAGGCCTTAGTGTGGATAGAAATCATATCTACTCTTATTCTAGTTTATATCAAACTGAACCTAAACGCTGTATGAAAACAAAAAACAACTAAAAAAAGTGTGTTCCAAAATAACTTTTTAATAGCTGTTAATCCATACATTCAAAATTATAAGAACAGTATACCTGCCTTATAGCAAGCATTTTATAAACCTTGATAAACAAGTTTTTCTATTATTATATTTTAATATTTCATTTTTTATTAGGTTACTATATATCTAGGATTCCATTTTGACTGAAGGAATCACTCAACAGAAACTTTCCATCAGTGCACTAATGACTTTATTATGTTCTATACACACACACAATCTTGTTATAGTTTGCTCATAGCTCTGAACATTAAAATATTCTCAGAAATATCTTTTAATTGTAAGGTTTCACCAGCTGCTATGAAGATGATGGATCCTCGACTTAGCGCGAGACTTTCTGATCCCAGAGTTGCATTTCTTGCTTGAACTCCACCGCTTAAAACTAACAGAATACTGCCACTGTCTACAGCCTGTAACTCATAGGAACTAGTACCAGTTGGGACCTGGAAATGTAACAATAAATATAAATTATTTATTGAATAATTTGATTCTATGTAAAAGTGACATAACATTTCCTAACTAAGTTATAATGTAGAGATTAATCCAAATACTGTAAAATAATGGTGGATTTAACGATAAAATAAAACCTGCAAACATATCTACGTATATTTTCAAGTCTGGCCACTGGGCACTTTCTTTAGCAAGGTCACCCTCAAATGCTATGGTGAACTGAAACAGGCTTGGAGAGGGCACATGAAAGATTCTACAGTGTATCTTCAATCTGTGGACAAACTGGTGTTGAAACTATACTCCACATGATGCAACATAATAACTTAACTTCATAACTAGTGCCCTCTCTAATATTGCAGCTGTTAACCACTTTGAGATTGGCAGATCACACCAAACAAAACTGGAAGTGGGGAGGATGGGTGGGAAATGTGAGGGGAGGTAAGTTTCTATTGGAAATACATTTTTAGCTTAGGAAAATGTTAACTTCTGATATGATATCTTACCTAGAATTCCACATTGAACTGGTGGGAGACCAGTGAGAAGATGATCCCCCTTTAGGATGCGCCCAAAGGAAAACCATGGGGTGTGAGAAGAAATAAGAAACAACAAACCCATGGGAGACCGCACCACTTCTGAGCCAGGTATACTCTTCGCCCCTTAGTGATGCGTCACCAAAAAGGTGGAAACATAGAGGCACAAAAAAAATAAATTACAAAAATAATGGGACCCCATGGTGTAGAGTGGCTAAGGCGCAACAGAACAGACCGTAAGTGGGAGGTCGATCTCAACCAAAACCTGGCGGTGTCTGGAATTGGACATCAAGTCTGCTGTAGGAAGGTCCTCTACCTTTCAACTCAAAACCAGATACTGGTAGGGAATAGGAGCTTCTGCACTAAAAACCCACCTATGCATGTGCACACCTCCGACAGAACAAACATCAGATCTACTGGGATACTGACATCCTACAGATAGTAAGAAGGTGGAGAGCCCAGGTGGATCTTCTTCTCCAGTCCAAAATCTGTAGGTATTGGGAATTTTTCGTCCAGTCTGCAGTAGGAGGATGGTACCCAGCCTTACACCTGTGGCAATTCAAGTGTCTCGTCCAACTACAATAAGCACCAGATCCACTGGGGACTGACATCCAGTAGACAGTAGGAAGAGTGACTCCAATTTGGGGTTGCATCTCCAGTCCAAAACCTGGCATCATTGAAAATGTAGCATCAAGTCTGTGAGAACACTTGTGAGAACTTACGTGGCTGATCTGGCTCCAACCAACACCAGATCCTTGGGAACTGATATCTGGTAGATGATAGGAAGGAGGGTGCCTCAGATGGAAGGGCAAACTGCAATGTATGGTGGAATGCTACAACCAACAGTTGGCAGCATCTGGAATTATATTTCAGGTCTGTGGTAGGAATGGTGTCTCACCATCTACACCAGCAGAATACCACCACCCTACTCTCAACTTAGTGCTATTGTGCACACTCAGGAGGACAGACCTCCATGGTCCACTACCTAAGTGGTTAGGAACAGGTAAATGGCAAGGACTCCCAAACTCCCCTAGAAGAAGGAGGGAAAAAATGTGTTGGAGAGTCCGGAGGACCACAGCACTGGATATAGTGCAATGGGTGACTGCAATGTCCTATTTTGAAAAGCACAGCAATCATGTCAACAGAATCAATCAACCACAAACTGGTGGTGTCTGGAATTGTACATCAGGTTTGCAGTAGGAAAAGCCTCAATGCCTTGGTTCATCAGAGATGATGTCTCCTTTACCCATCTTAGTCCATGACTGTATGATCTAGGAAGAACATATTTATGAAGCAACAGACTGTGAGGGATACCTACAAATGGTCCCGCAGAACACCCCACCTCAATAGTGTGTGTGTGTAACATCACCTTATGATGTGTTACGACAGTGTATTTTGATATGTTGATGGAGTCAATCAACCAATACCTGCCAGCATGTGAAAATGTACATCAGGTCTGCAGTAGAAAGAACATTAACGTCAGTCACAGATAAACAGTTATAGCACTGTTGATGTCCCCCAAGGGAAGATGGAAATGTGCAGCCAGAGACATGATAAGGATCTGATGGGAAGAAAACATGAAAACATGACAATCAACAGAAGAAAAGAAGAAAACAGTAGGTGAATTAACTGGTTCATTCAACTCGGAAGGGTAATGAGAAAAAATCATGGGAGAGGTGAAGATTTCACAAAAGAAAACTATGGAAGGAAGCAGTATGTGTCATAGAACATCAGGCAGGATGTGAATGGTCATAAATGTGAGAAAAAAAAGAGGGAAGGGAAAAGGGTGTGATGGGAGAAGTACCCTTTTGAGCAGCCAAAGTTGTGGGCATAAAGGAACAATCAGGAAAGAGAACCTAGGAAGTAAGGAAACAAAAATGTGGTGAATATCAATCACGAACACATCCAAACAACAATGTTCACACACCAAAAAGAGCAAAAACAGTGACTTCAAGGAAAGATGATTTAAAAACACAAAGATAAAAGGTCCAATGGAGGATGGGAAGTATGGGACAAATGTAAGGAACCAAACAACATCGATAAGATTGGTAACTGGGAACACAAGCAAAGTCGGTAAACCGAAAAGTGGCAGATAACGTCACCCTATAGCCCTCAACAGAGGAAACCCAAAGGACCCATTTCAAAAGCCAAGGCAAAAAGGATGATATGTGAGGAACTGTAGGATGAAAAGGACAATAACCCCTTACAACACATGAAGTTACACATAAAGATCTGGCCCTTCAGGCGAGGGACCAGACAAAGACACACCTGCAGACGGAGTGCCGATATTGTCGGATAACACACACCAGTGTGTGGCTGACAGAAAAGGGTTGGATAGAAAGAGAAGTGACACCAAAAGCTGGCAAAGCAATAGATACCATGTATGAGTCAACCAATACGTAGCCACCAACAGAACGCTACATGGATGAGGAACAGGAGACCAAAATCGGTAGAGTGTCCAAATCTGGAACACCCCACGGAGTACACAAAACCTGAAAATAACCAATCCTTGACCAGATTCAGGGCACCCAGATTATAACATGCCAACAAAGTGATGTGAAGCAGAGGGCCCAACACACAAGATCCAATGTTTGCAAACAGAGGTCTGCTGAATGAGTGCCCCTTGCCCAGTGATGTACGAGATGACCATTGAAATATCAGAGAGAACTATAACCAACCAGCCCCAAAGAGCCTCTAGGAAGTGAAGGAAAGCCAGATGAATGGCAAGAAGTTCCAAGAGATCGATATGTAGAGAAGACTTGGAAAGAGATTATTGTCCTGAAACCTCCTGAGCGTCAAGAGACAATCCCCAACTGAAAAGAGAAGTACCTGTAAAAAAAAGTGACATTCTGGACGAGGAAGAGAAACACCCGTGGTAGTATTTTTTTGATCCAACCATCAGTCAGACATGGTCTGTACGGGAGGGTAAGAGAGGCATCTAAGGGATCCTGAACAAGCTTCTATTTGCTTATCAAAACCCACTGATGATAAAACACAAGGACTTCGAAAGAAGCCCTTGTCCCTCCCCCAAAAAAAGAGAAAACCTCTTGCACACTAGAAGAAGAAGATGAGATGCTGCATACGAGGCATCCCATAGCTCGCAACTGAAGTGGAGCAGGTAGGGCCCACTGGAGGAGGGAGTTGAAAAACACCCCGAGATGAACCAAAAAACCGTATGTGCAAGGAAAAAAGTAGTCAAACATCAATAGAACAGTGGAAACAAAGGGCCTTGAAATGAATCAGCTGGACAAAAAGAACTGGATCCCAAGGAGGAGGAAATGAAACAACAGGGGAGATGAATGGAAGTAGAAGACCAGACTTACCGAAATGACTGTCAGAACCCATGGATTGACCACCAAGAGCTTCCAAATGTGGGTACGTTTTAAGGAATCTAGCTCTGACCCGAGAATGTAGGTCAGTGTAAGACAAATACAGGAAAAGGTATTCGAATTATTGGGGTCCGATCCCCAATAATGGAGAAGCTACACCAAATGCTGTGAGGCCAATTATGGGAAGTTGGTAAGATAATAATCAAAAGCATGATCATACACAGTACATGGGGACCGATGCATACCAACCCCTGAACGACTTGTATGAACCCCAATATCCAGGGAAAGAGGAAACACTAAAATAATAACCCAAAGGATAGTCCCCAAAATGGACAGGCGTGGAAGATAGGAACCAGGAGATAAAGACTGAACATAACACACCTGAATAATCAGATCCACCAAAGGGGAAAGAGGTCTGGCCAAGTCACTAAAAATGACACACAACTGAGAGGCATATTCAAAAGGAGAAAAAAAAAAGGCTGCCCAAATCCAAATCTTCCTGATCACTGAAAACTGTGGGAGAAGAATCATCAGTTTGTTCTGATTGTTGCAAAAAATTGGTCTGCTCCTAAAGGACCAGAGCCATCACTTCATGGGTCAAAAATCGTGGTTCCAACCCATTGGAAGTGGTTAGGAATTCCACTGCAGGAGTTGTAGTCATGACCACCTGAAACTGAGAGCACATAACTTACAAAAATGAAAGAGGAGAGAAGATAAATAAAATTATATGTAACTCTCCACTAAAGAATGAAAACAGTAAAGAACAATGTAATTACAGTAGAAAAACTAAGAAAGTAAAAACTTGTGGATAACTGAATCAAACCACAAGCAAAAACACATCTATTCAATAAAACTGCCAAGTGAGAAGTGGTTAACAGCTCCAAGATTAGAGAGAGCACTAGTTATAATAGGGGTAGTGTTGCATTCTTATTGATGGATGATTGCTGCATAGTCATTTGCATGTTAGCAAGCAGAAATAAGTGGGAGTATCAAAGCTAGTGGCGAACAAAAATTACACCAATAGAGGGTAGTATAAGTCAAGAAATCTTTTTGTGAGAGGAAGTAAGATATTACATCGGAAATATACATTATTATATACTTTTGAATGATGGCACAGTGGTGGACAAATTCTGGAAGATGTTTTTAACTGACAGATCTCTCATGTGATATGATTCTTAAGGTGGACATACAATTTTCACCTTTGTAAAAAGTTGGTGAAATATGTGGTTGATTAAAATTATATTAGCGACAGTTTTTTTTTAATTTTCATGAAAAGCTACGAAAAGGCCATCTGCAAATAGTCATTCCTAATTTTCTACTGATAGATTATAGGAAAGGCAGCTAGTCAAAAGCATCCATCACCATCTCTCATTAAATAGTGGGAATTGACTGTCACTCTTATAATTCAACCACAGCTCTAAAATGCAGAGCTCATTTTCATGGCAACAGGATGCAAACCATAAACTTTTGGATACACAACCCAAGCACACTAACCACCAGACTACCTCCAATCCATCAATGACAGCATTTGTTAGAAAACTTCAACAGTTACCAACAGATTTTAGCAAAAATTGAGTTTACAGTGTTACATAATTAACATGACAATAGCAGTTTTGAGGTGTTTACATAATACATTCATTATTTATGATACCAAAGTTTAAGGAAGATGAAAGACAAAAGAAGCCAAACAACAGTGACAGAACTAATAGTGCATATATATATATATATATTTTATTTTTCATCAGAGGTGAAATTGAAAAGAGAATCTGTGACATACAGGCCCAATGCATTCTTTGATTGGCTGTACCCAAGTAAAACAGTGAGTTAAAATGGACTCAAAACCCCATGGATACAATATGTATTTAATTACTTAACAAATATACGTATAAACATGAGGTATGCAGTTCATATTTAAAACAAAAAAAAAGTATTTAAATAATCATTTTTTTCTTTGGGCTACTATTGTAATAATTTTTTTAAAAATTGGGATAATAATAATATTTCATAGAAATTAAGCAAATAAGCATGAAGAATAATCATATACAAGTTTTCTTTCTGTTCCTTTAATGTTTGTTAAGTAGCTGACTAAACATAGCAGAAGTACAACATCATTAGGAGTAACACAATATTACCTGTATCTTACTAACAGCAAACTCAGGAACAGGAGGATCATAAGTTACAACAAATTTGTCACATGGGTCACTAACTGAAGGGAACAAGGTGTCCTTGGCTGACCGACTCTGGTAGGTCAACATTTCACATAATGTATTCACATCTTTAAACTTCGGTGTTAAGCCAGCTCTTACAACATTGTCTGAGCATGCCATACATTCTACACAATCTGTAAACATTTATAAACAGCATCAAACATCTTGTAGAAACTTTAAAACCAATATATCCTTCTTACATATTTTGGTCAAACAAGAAACTATCAAGATATTTTAAAACCACACATAAAATACCGGCAGCTAATGAACCTCATGCCTATTTAGCTGGTGGTAAGTTGTAGACTGTACATATTCCATCTTCTCAGTTTTTTATTGTTGTTTTTGCTTAGTCCCCCGGTGAGTCAGTGGTAAGTTTACAGGCTTACAGTGCTAAAATTGGGGGTTCAAGTCCCTTTGGTGGGCAGAGCACAGATAGCCAATTGTGTAGCTTTGTGCCAAAATAAACGAAGTCTTTGCTTGTTCATCAAAAATTATTTGACAACTTTGTTTTTTATTTTGCTCTGTAACTGCATTTTATTGAAAATTCTGTGTTGAGATTATACTCATTAACATTCACAATGTTAATTATATTATTCAGTTGCATAGCATAAGTTTATTTTTTTTTCAGAAAAAAGTATGTGTATTTCACTTTGATTATTAAGATTTTATGTTAACTATTTGTTCAATTACTAAATTCCAAAGTATTATGTTTTGTTGTTTACCTGAAGAAGTAATGTAAAAACATTGCTTCTCCAGGTTCAAGCACAATATAATTAAAAAAGAAAACTCCAAAACAGCCAATATCTCCTGGAAACTGGGAATGGACACGAAGAAGCACTAATTTCAAGTTTTGGTCAAGTTCATTTTCTTGTTTGGCTAAAGAAAAACCAAACTTTTAAAACGATAACAATTTTAAAATTATTTAATCTTCTTAGGAATAGTATATGATTGCATTGTTAACTGATACATATTAAGTAAATATAATTTAGCTGTCTTTCAAATTATAAAATATTTAGCTAAGAAAAAACTGTAAGTACTATTAGAGATCAAGCAGCCAACAATGCTACAGGCAATTAGATCTACCAGATAATAAAAACTGAAAACTGTGCCAATTTCAAAATAACTGTTGGTGGATTATTGTGTAAAATGAGCTCTTTCTAATGATTATATACACGTATATCTAGCAATTACATGTACGTTATAAAGCTCAAGCAAAAGTATAGAAGGTGGGCGTGGCACCCATTAGGGAGTTGACGAAATTTATTACTTGTTTCTACTCCATTCAACCATATAAATTTGAACTTGTCAAAAGGGCAAGTAAACATACTTAATTGTCTAGACATACACCTACAGGGCTGGCATTATCTGAATCAAGATAGAAAGTGTGAAAGTTGATATTTTTCATAGCTCATGGGTCATGTGACAACACAAAACTGAAGGTTAAGTACTTTTAAAAGGTTTCTTTAGAAACAAAGGAATTAAAACTTACATAACATAAAACTTTGAATCATAACATACATTATAATGTTAATTCCATTCACATACCTTGATATCAAAGTTGTTTCATTAAATTTTGAAAGTAACTCAGTGACTTGTGCATAGTGTTAAAAGGGATAGCTGTCACAAAAGGGTTAAAATTGTAAAACAGATGCCAAATGCAAAAACAAAAGTTCATGTAATGTTAGTTCTCCTACACAAAAGTTAAAAAATGCAAACACCCAATACCTTGAAATATTAAATGTGAATAATGCATACTTCTTGCTTTATGAATATTCATGTAAGATAAATCAGATCAAATAGTTATGCTATATAAACCTACACTAAATATTGAAGGCAGGAAAAAAAAACTTGTACTAACAATCTTGAAGCCGCTCAATAAGTGATTGCAGATGTTTCTTAAATGATTCTTCAGGACATGTCATCAAAGATGTAAAACATTTCTTCAAGGTTTGTTGACTTTCTGCTGATATTAACTCTGCTGCTGCTTCTCCCACAACAGCCTTCAGCTCTGGAACAACTAGTATAGAAAGTAAAAAAAACCCACAAAGAATGCCCATATATTCACACAAATTTATGTATTTAAAAATCACATAAGTAATTAAGTTTAGAAATTTCAAATCAGAATTATAACAATGTAATATCCACTGTGTTTCTACTAGATTCATCCTGCGTTGGTTTAGGAAACAAAGATTTCAGTTTATTCAAATCACCAAAGAAGACAAGGCAATCTCTGGTATTTTGTCTCTTGTCCCTAAAATCTTTCTGGATTTTAACAAATTTGATAGTTAGCCAATCTAACAATAGAAATGGGCAAATGGCAGAAATCCACAAATTGCAAACAATTCTCATCCCTGATAAACAAAAAATATTAATAAAAATATAAGTTTCTTGTTTAAAACAAAGATTTCAGTAAACACATGATATACTTTACCTTCAAAGAACATTTTAATTTCACTTAAAGGCCGAAATCCACAAAGAGCCTCAAATGGAGTTAAGGCAACTGTCATTTCTGGCTTATGATTAGGATCAGGATATTTGTCTGGCATTAACTGATGAAGTTGTTCAGCATGTTCCTAGTGAGAATACATGTAGTATTTATTTATTTTTGAATTTTAACAGGTTAATAGCAAAAAGGTTACCATTTCATTTCTCAGTAGCTTACTCAGATATGTCTTCAACAAAACAGTTTTAAAGGTAATAGTATTTGATGAATTTGTAAAAATCTGTCAACAGATCTTTCTCAAAGGACATGGACAAAAAATGTCCACTTTCTTTCTTTAAGTGATTATGCATAGAAGATATCTACTTACTTCCCTTGGGTAAGCTAGTATAAAGGTGTGTAAGCCTGTACAAACCACTTTCTTTTTGGTTGGTTCGTTATCAAAACCTGAGCTTCAGTTTCTTTCAATAAGCTAATTTAAAAAGTGTAAATGTAAATTATTTGGATGAACCTATACTAAATATATCTACTTTACTTGAGTGAAACTATTTGAAAGATATATTTTTACTTTTCTCAGGAAACCTATTAGAAAATGTGTTCGACTTATTTATTTCTTCAGATGAACGTGAATAAAAGGTGTTCATTCACTATCCTTGAGTGATTCTGTATGAAAAATATCTTTCTACTTCCCTTGGGTGAATATATAAAATTTGTTCCATTTATTTTTTAAATGTATCTGGATAAAAGATGTCTATTTAATATCCTTGAGTGGTCCTGAATGAAGCATGTCCACTTTCCTTGTATAAATTTATACAAATATATCTATTTACTTTTCTTGAATGAATGAATCTATATAACATACATATTTCTTATGATCCTTGGATAGAGCTATACACAGCAAAGTTAACATTTTCCTAAACTGAAAATGTATTTCCGATAGATACCTCTTCTCACAAAAAGCTTTCTCAACTTACACTGCCCTCTATTGGTGCAAATGTTTGCTCGCCAATAGCCTTGATACTCCACTTATCTCTGCATACTAACATGCAAATGATTATGCAGCAACCCTCCACCAACAGGAGTGCAACACTACTCTATCATAATTAGCACCCTCTCTAATCTTGTAGCTGTTAACCACTTCGAGATTGGTCAGATCACACCCACGAAACCGGAAGAAGGGTGGGAAATGTGAGCGAGGGTAAGTTTCTATTAGAAATACATTTTCAGTTTAGGAAAATGTTAATTTCCGATATGATATTTTTTTTCTTCTTACATAAAGCTAGAGTCCCACAAATATATATATATGGTGGAGTGCTACATCCAACACCCAGTGGAATCTGGAATTATACATCAAGTTTACAGTAAGAAGGACATCATGCCATCTACACCAGAAGAATGCCACCACCCTACTCTCTACTAAGCGGAGTTGTGCACACTCAGGAGGATAGGCCTCCATAGTCCACCACCCCAGCACCTAGGAACTGGTAAGTGGCAAGGACTTTCATACTCCTAGAAGAAGGAGGGAAATAACGTGTTGGAGAGTCTGGAGGAACACAGCACCAGACACAGTGTAATAGGTGGCCGTGATACTCTATATTGAAAAGCAGAGCGATCATGTACATCATCTAATACCTAGCAGCATCTGGATTTGTATATCAGGTCTGCAGAAGGATGAGCATCAAATGCCATGGATCATCATAGATGGGAAGCAATCCCTGTCTGATTTACTCATGTTAGTCCATAAGTGTACGGTCCAGGATGAACATACTTATAAAGCAAACAACCATGAGGTATACCTATGAACAGTCCTGCAGAACACCCCATCTCAACAGTGGGCATAATATGATCTGGATATGTGTTATGAAATTGTTTTTTGAAAGCATAGAGAACAAGTTCAATCAACCAACACCAGGCAGTATCTGGAAATGTACATCAGTTCCACGTTAAGAAGAGCCTGGTTAGCAGCTGCAAGATTAGAGAGGGCACTACTTATGATAGGGGTAGTGTTGCACTCCTATTAGTGGAGAGTTGCTGCATTATCATTAGCATGTTAGTATGCAAAAATAAGTGGGAGTATCAAGGTTAGTGGGGAGCAAAAATTTGCACCAATAGGAGGCAGTATAAGTCGAGAAAGCTTTTTGTGAGAGGAGGTAAGATATCATATTGGAAAACAGGTGTCTATTAAATTTCCTTGTATAAGTTTGTATGATAGGTGTTATTTCCTAAGTGAATTTATTCAAAAGTTGTCTACTTAGAGCTGTGCTTTCTTTGGTTAAATGATTTATTTATCAATTTCTGCCTTAGGTATGTAAGTATAGAAAAGTGTCTACTTACTTTTGTTGGATGAGCCTGTATTGAAAGTGCCTTGTTGACTGAAAGAACTTTGAAAAGAAAGGGAAGATCTGGTCCAAACTTGTTAACAACTTTTTTGCCAATGCTTTCTGGGTGTTTCTTGATCCAGTCTTTCAGCAAAGTGCCTTCTAGGGCTGTATTATTGATGATAGTTGCTGGTCCTGATGGATGAGTCCCCATCCAAAGCTGTAGGCATGCACAAAACACTTCAATCTCACATGACTAATAATAGCATCTTATTATATACAAATTAACTTAGCTGTAAAGCTTAAATGAACTGAAAAAAAAGATTCTAGTGTTGTACTTTACTACAAAGAAAAGGAATTTGCCATAACATAATTGGTATTGTCAAACAAGCAAAGTAGGCAACCACCTACTGCAGCACATTAGAGAAGATACCCACAAAGAATTATTTAACCAACAAATTCATATGCCAAGGTTTCTGTATATAGCTATTCTCGTTTAGTGTTGACCTCTATACGCAAATGTTTTTGCATTCCACAAGCCTTGAAATTCCCACTTACCCCACAATCAACATGATTCACTGTGTCTTTACACATAAATCATCATGCGACAACCCTCCACCAACAGGAGTGCAACACACACCCCTGTCATATGTGGCTCTCTCTCTGTTTGATACTACCTAACCATCACTTCGAGATTAGGCAGAAATTAAGCATTGGTTTTAAGTGGGGAGGAAGGTTGAGAAGTATGAAAAGAGGTAAATACATCAGAAATATATTTTCAGTGTAGGGAAATAATTTCCAATGTGGTACCTTACCTATTCTCACATAATAGCTAGAATCCCACATTGTAAAGGTGGAGGGAGTGGTGCAGTAAATATAGATAAGCATCTTTTGAAGGCATCTAAAGAATACCCATGGAGTGTGAACCCCCACTGGGAGAGCAACACACATGGGAGACTAAACCACTTCTGTACTAGGTATACTCTTCACCCAGTATGGTAGTAGGTGTCGCAGAAATTGGGAGGAGAAAATTCAATGAATGAAAGAAAAAACTGAGTGGTTCCAACCCACATCCCATTGAAACCACTGGAATCATTATCCAGGATAAGAATGGATGTAGGGTCCCCCGACAGAAATCTGATGGTGGGGAAAGCTAAAATGAAAGTGTCCCTTGGTGTTGAGGGGCTATGGCATGACAGATCATACTCAGTAGCTCAACTCCAGTCCAAAACCAGGCAGTATTATTGGGCATAGATAATCTGACCCGTGGTGGGTGGAGGGTCCACACCATTTTCACCTCAAGTTGGGTTTAGTCTACTAAACAGGGCACATGTACACAAATCCACAACCAATACCAGTCATCTGGGAACCCAACATTTGAACAAAAGTAGGAAGGGATGTGTTACTGGGGCAGTTCACATCAAATTCAAAACCAAATGTACTAGTTCCACTCTGTGCAACATCCATCTCAGGTAGTGAACCTCCAAATAGGGTTGCACAGGAGCTGAAGAACATAGATAACTGGTCGACACCTCAAGTAACCACTGGGCTGAGGCAAATCAAACCAAATCCACACAACATCAGCTTCTGGGACCCAATGCACAGAGGTGAAGCATATGAGGCAAAAACCTGTGATCAAGGTAGCATAAGGAATTACGACCAACACAAGTGTGAGGATTTATGTTGATTGGTCCAGATGTAATCTAAAACCACTCACTTGGAACTGACATCCAGTTAATGGAAGGACAAGGGATTCAAATCTGAGGGGTGAACAGCAAAATGGAATATACTATAGTGATATATGTGCAACATTATTCCCTGGATACGACTGCACAGAAGCTGGAGCACATGCATGCACAACAACAACCTACAGGACCCACAGCACAGACATGGAGCAAACAAGTGGAGGATCTATGCCATCTACACCAGCAGAAAACCACTGACCTACTCTCTATTGAATGGAAGTGAACACATTCAGGAGGTTGCCTCCATGGTCCACCACCCCAGCAGATAGGAACTGGAAAGTGTCAAGGACTCTCATACTCCACTAGAAGAAATTGTGGAAAAAAATCTGGTGGAGAGTCAAGATAATTTATTAAGTTGAAGGAATGGCAGGGATGGTTAGCAATTCTCTATTACTTTACCCCTGAAAATCCACGGGCAAATTATCCCATGGAAAACCTACTGCCGCTCTTATGGAATACCTCATTTCTATAGTGTGCATTACTGACCATTGGTATACATTGAGATTAGTGGTATGAGCCTCCACCCAAAGACAACTTCAGTGGGATGTCCCATATAGCCCTCTCCAAGCTATCCTGTACAACATCATTCTCTAGGGCCCAACCACAATAAGGTGGAGTGGCTGGAGTAACACATGCAACATCATCCTCCTTATAGGACAGCACAGAGGCTGGAGTGCATGTATCACCAGCAGAATGTACAGAGTAACCACAGGCCACAGAACAATCAGAGCCTAGACTACACAACATCAACCTCCAGGACCCACCACATGGAGGTGGAGCGATTGAGACACTAGAAAGCAGATAATATGTCCAGGATAACTTATGGTTGGGTGTACAGTGCAGATTTTTGGAATGAATAGAGAAATAGTATACCTGGACAGGCAATGCTCTTAACTGAGTGGGATCCTAGAGCTAAAAGGGACATACCACTGTAAGCAAAAGTAATATATAGAAAATGATAACTTACCAAGTCTCAGTCGAACTGATGTTTGAAGGTGATAGGTGGAAGGCAGTACCCTGACAAGAAAGAAACAGCCACCTGATGAATGTAGTGGGAGATGAATGAGGTGTCATCCACATGCCTGACTGAAGAATTTTCTCCAATGGACAATAGAGGTGCAATGCCATAGAAAAGGTAAGGTGCTGTACCTGATGAAACAACACCTTGAACAAATTGCAGGAAGTAGGAGACATGAAAGAATACACCAGTCTAATAAGCTGGCAAACCCAACCTGTCAGGGTGGAAGGAGGAAGGTCACACAAGGAGGAAAGGTACCAGGGAATTAAAAGGAGGGTTCAGGAACCGTGGAAGGAGGTTGTGCATGCAATATAGCAAGAGTATGAAGTCTATCCAGATCAGACCAAGAGGTGGGAAATGGAGGGAAGGGAAATTGGTAAGGATGAAGAATGTCCCTTATGAGCAGCCAAAGTTGTGGGTAGGAAAGATCGATCCAGATAAAGAAGAACATATGTGAAATGGAACAGAGTACGTGAAAAGTCGAGGACAAAGATATCAGACCAACATGGCTTTCTGGATTCGTAAATCTACTAATCAGGTGGTTCTTCTAGACTGGAATGTCAATATTGTTTTCACTGTCTCACACTCCCTCTATTTGAACCTTTGACCTTCTGTTTCCTGTAATACCTATCTTTTAAACTTATTTCCTCCTCCTTTTAGCAATAAAAGGGAGACAGTAGGAGAGGAAAACATAACATGGTGTCTTGAAAAATGGAGAGTGTTGGACAAGGCTGCTTGATAATCTGCAGTAGAAGAGGCAGAAGCCCCATGATTGAACAACCAGATAAGAAAATCCGTAAGGAGAGGAAATGTGGGCAAAGAAGGTGAAATGCCAACAGCTTGAAGACAAACAGTCCAAGACATTCTACTTACACTGATAAACTGCAAGGGAGGAAGGGAAAACAAACCAGGCTAAAATGTAAACGACATGCACTGACAATCCAGATAATCTCGCAAAGGACTGGATAAATGCCAGTCATGAAGTTGTAGGGTGTGAAAAGCAAGATAAAGGACTGGTGACTGAGGATGATGGAGGAGGGATGAAGTGAGCAGAAGAGGTAATGGGGATAGTTTGGAGTTGAAGGAGAAGAGGAAACCAAGCTTGTGCTGGCTAGTAAGGAGCAATCAGAAGAATCTGGCACAAAGTGGAATGGATTACCAAAATCACCCTGGAAAGAAGCTGAATTGGAGGGTACACATAAAGGTACATAAAGGTTGGTTGAGTCCTGACTGAGAGCATCCACTGCCAGGGCATGTAGATGAGGAACAAGAGACCAAAAAAGAGGTAACTTAGTGTTTAGGGAAGTGGAAAAAGCATCCAGATGAGGAGTACTCCACTGAATACAAAGCCACCAGAAAACCTGAAGGTTGTGGGACCATTCTGTGTGGTAAACATGATAGGGTTGAGAAAGACGATCTACCATGGTACTGATGAGAAATGGTAATATGGAGGTAAGCATCCAGAATGTCCATCTTGGTCTGAAGTGTGAAAAAGGATTCCATGGTAAAACGGGAAAGCTTGAAGCAGGACAGATCGATCACAGGAAGGCAGTCCACAGTCTGCTTGGGGATGACAAAAAGCCTGGCTGACAGGCTCAATATTGCACTGAGAGAAAAGAGTCTAAAAAGCCTCTGACAGACATTGACTGGCAGTGGGATCCCAAAGTAATGGGAAGGATATTGGGACAGAAGACAAAGGCAGTGGGGAGAGAAAACAAAGAAAAAGTTCATCTGACAAAACCCTGATCACCCATGGATTGAGAGTGAACTCCCTCCACAGGTGAACAAAATCAGAAAAATGCACCCCTACTGGGCCAGGAACCACCTGACAGTCACCGGAACTGTTGGTAGCAGCGAGTCAAATGACAAACTGATGGGTCCCTGGAGGAAGGAACATGCAAAGAATGGGAGAATGTAGAATGGAAAACAGGTATAGAAGTTGGTATGGGAGCCAGCTGAAATAAACAAGCAACCAAAGAAGAAAGGGTTGGGTGTTGCCTCACAGATTCCGCACGACTCTAAAAACAGACCTACGGAGAAAGGGAGCAATCCTTATGTTATGAAGATTGTTGGAGGTAGACAAACCTGAGGCAAGACAGTGTCCCTACCAAGTAGATCCCAACAGCAAAGAAATCATGTATGAAGTGATAAGGCAGAAGAGAATAATTATATCAACATGGAGGTAATGGGGGAATGTTATCCTCTGAAAATTCCTCAGGGGATTGGTGGAGAGCCTCAGAAAGGACGGTGTATGGAGGAAAGGTACTGTAGAAATAAGATGTAAGGGTAAAACGAAGTCGGGAAAACTGG
>NW_013669736.1:40779-47949 GCF_000517525.1 Limulus polyphemus
GCTGAAATAAACAAGCAATTAAAGAAGAAAGGGTTGGGTGTTGCCTCACAGATTTTGCACGACTCTAGAAACAGACCTATGGAGAAAGGGAGCAATCCTTATGTTATGAAGATTTTTGGAGGTAGACAAACCTGAGGCAAGACAGTGTCCCTACCAAGTAGATCCCGACAGCAAAGAAATCATGTATGAAGTGATATGGCAGAAGAGGATAATTATACCAACGTGGAGGTAATGAGGGAATGGTTATCCTCTGAAATTCCTCAGGGGATTGGTGGAGAGCCTCAGAAAGGAGGTGTATGGAGGAAAGGTACTGTAGAAATAAGATGTAAGGGTAAAACGAAGTCGGGAAAACTGGATGTGGGATAAACAGATAGAATTATCAGAGTCTGCCCCCCACACAGTCAAAAACGGCTCCAAATGTTGGGAGTCAAGAAAGGGATGATTGGCCTGATGATAAGCCAATGCTTAATGATCAGAAGCCCATGGTGGATGAGGCATGCTGGCACCAGCCCTCAATTGAGAAATGAAATGCTCGACATGTACCTTGATATTGAGAGAAGGAGGGAAGACAAAGTAATCAGGCAATGAAGCATCATGTAACAAGGAAAGGACAGGATCATATGAAACTGGGGAAAGAGATAAAATGTAACAAACCTGAGAAATCATGTCCAAAAAGGCTGAGGGAGGTTTGGCTTATTTCTCAGGAGAGGCATGGGAGTGCATTGCATAGGTAGGAGACGGAAAAATGGTGTCAAAAATCCTCCTTGTCATGAAAATATTTGCCAGATACAGAAGGAGCCCGAACACTATTGGGAGAATAGGGTCGACTCATGTAAGGATCAATCTCCTGATGAATGATGGCTGAAAAATCCTCAGCCAAAACCCCCTGATCTGAAGTCTGTGTAACAACACTCGAAGTAGCAGGAATAGAAGTTGAAGCTGTGACACAAAATTCCAAATTCATAGTTGACTGGGATCAAGTAGAAAAAAAGGATAAACCATGGTAAATTGAATTGTTCAAATACTACAGTGAAAACTAATTGAAATGGTAAAGCCTTACTTTGCAAAAAAAAAGAACAAATTATTGCTTGAAACCAGGACAACTTTAAAACGTCTGCACTAGACAACTGCCTAATGAGAAGTGATGGTTAGGTAGAATCAAATAGGAGGAGTCACATGCATTGGACTCCTATTGGGGGAGGGTTGTCACATGATTGTTCACATGTGAAGATGCAGTGAACCACATTGATCATGGAGTAAGTGGGAGTTTCAAGGATAGCACTAAATGAGAATAACTTAACTATTATGTGAGCAGAGGTAAGGTATTGTATCAGAATTTCTTTTTCAACTCAGCACTGGGAAATATTGTTACAACATGTTTCCCACACATCCATGAAGTCACTAAGTGACATGTGATAAGAAAGTAGGAATAAGCTGATCATGCACTTCAGCAAGAGCAGGGAAAGGTTTGTGAGGCTCAGGTCTCCATACAGAAAACTACATTCTCACATAGAGCTAATGGAATAAAAAGTGCTCACTTCAAAGATGCTAAGTTTCAAGTTTGTGTTAGTATTCTAGTATAATATGATTTTTTGTGTGAATTCAGCATAGCTAGCATGCAGTTGCAATACAGTGAACATTACATATATTGAGCTATTCAACTATGTACATATAAAATCTTTATAAGTTCAGGATTGATGACAGCTTTGCAAAGGCATCAGTGGGTGCAAAGGGACTTGCAGAAAAATTGAATCATCAGAATGTTTCATATGAATAGCTGATTTGTTCGTGAAAAAAAATTCATAATAAAATTGGGATGAACCTATCTTTGTCAACAGAAAAATTTCAAGGCCAATTTTTTTAAAAGACTGTCAGCAATTTCAAATGAGCATAAATTTGTTTTATTTGAAGGAAGAATTTTGCAATTTTGCTTCATTGAAAACTAAGAAATATAATTTTTTTGTGGCAGAAAAATGTGTGCTTAGCACATTTATGTATAAACTGTTCCATTTTCTCAGGATTTAGTAAATAAATTTGTCTTGACTTATAGCCCTACAGTTTTGTTGCACAATTTAAAGTAAAACGAAAGGGGAAGATTGAATACTTGCTTACAGTAGGGAAACATCTTTCACTAGGCTTGGGACTAAGTGTTAAATAACTTTCTTTTTAGTAGGGCTTTGTGTTAATAAGAGAAAAGAATAAAGCTCCTGACTTTGGCTAAATGTAAAACAAAACTTTGAAAAGCTGGTAATGATTGAGAATATCTTTCAGAAATTATTGGCTCTTGAAAGTGAAGAATTTTGGTAACTATAAAATTGTTAACTCTTTCCATACAAGTTTGGTTCATGTGACCAACCTTGTAACTATGAAGTAATCATCAGAATTTTCATACTATAACTTTTAATATGTCTTGTGTATCTTCACAAAATCTAGCAAGCATTCAGTACACATTACAAGTCCTTTGTACACAAAAAATCATATTTTTTAACTAGATTTGTCCAAAAATATATGGAGTCATAGTGTTGACTGCTCCAAGTGCAAAGTGATTTTCATTTTGAAATTAAATGTACATTTCTTCATCTGAAAAATTTCAATTTCATTTGTGTGTCCTCTAAAACCTCCTAAATAAATCTCAAATTCTGTTTTCAGTAAAACTTAATATTTTTTCTGTTACTTTCTCTACCCTAATTCTATATGGACCCAGTCGATTTCACTGTCTTTGTAACCACAAAGAAACAAATACAAAATAAATCTAAATTACCTTATTTTTCTTTCTAGAAAACTAAACAACTGATTATCCTAAATAGCTTAAAGCTTGTAACAGACTACATCTGTTAATACTTAATTTTATTGTTTTGTTGCCCTTTGAACCATGTCTGACTAATAAATCTGCCACAAAAGTTTTAAATCACTCAGCAAATGTGTAGTTTATGCTACCCTATTGAATGATGTAACACATGAGCCACTTGTGAGTATACCTCATGAAGATTTTATTTTTCATTCTTACCTAATCTAACCTAACAACTTTCAAATTTTTACATCTTAGTTACTTTTATAATAATAAATAGAGAATATACACCAATAAAAAGAAATATCATACTTACCTGTGTCCTCATTTTTCTACTATTGTCGACTATTGGTGAAAGTTAAGCCTACTTTTTTTTCATACTAATGGTACTAGTACATTAAATAGTGCACCTAAGGACACAGAATAATAGCAACACAAAGCAAATAATGTCAAAAACAATCATCATATTAACTCTTTTACTACAGGTGGGTTAGAATAAGAATCATACAATTTTTCTCTAGGTCTTACCTCTTATCTGATTTATTTGTCATCCCTCTAAGAAGTATGGAATTTAATGTAAATTACTCCTTACATTACTTAGGCAAAGCATAATTTTTATGGCTTAGCTAAATTTTTAAAGGATGTTATTGCATAGCTAGAAAATCATAAATTATGATAGTAATAGGAAAAGCTGAGAGAAGACCCAGGAAAATGTAATGTTTTTTAGTTTGACTTTATTACAGTAAAAGTAGTGATTTTTCAATACCATTTAGCACAATATCTTGAAAAATGTCTTTTAATAAACAAACCCCAAATAATCTTAGAAATTTATTTTCCTGCCTCACGAACTTATTAGTTTTTTGGATAAGGTCTTTAGCCTTGATTTTTTTTCAAACCAGTGTACCCTGACAAATATTGTGTATTTTGACTTTAACAAGTTCATAGCAAAAACTTGCATGCTTTTATTGTATTTGAAGAAAATGTTGAGAATTGAATAGAAAACTAATCAAGTTGGAAGTAGAAAACACAAAGTGGTGATAAATGATATCTGTTTAACTGAAAACATTTGACTAGAGCAGTCTCTTGGAGATCTGTTCTACTTTGATATACATTTTTTCCCATTATTTTGATACCTACTGATGTAGTATTATTTCCACATTTGTCAATGAAACTAAAATGCCATGGAAAGTTTATTCTATAGAAATTTTAAGCTTTTGTCTAAGTGCTACATGTATTAATATGATGAAAAGTAGTAATACAGTTCTCGGTTTTATTTACGTAAATCTTGAGTTTATTTGATGTATCAGACTTTAGTAAAGCCTCATTTGGAGTAATTTCAATTTCCTTAAAATACAGAAGAACTAAGTGTGATTTGTTTCAGGTGTATCAGGGAGTTTAGACAGTTGTCCATAGCTGATTTAAGTGGAATAATAAAGAGAGAGACCAGATATAAAATATTAAGGATAAGTACAATCTTATGTACTTTATATCCAGACTTGATATCCAAACCATTCTTCAACCACTGAGAAAAAACAAACACCAATGTATCCAAATTAACTATACATGTAGCTATTCAAAACAAAATTTAAAAACATGTGAAAGTGATAACACACACACAGTCATTAGGTATCTTAAAACACAGCTTAAAAATTAAGTGTAAAAACTACAGTTCTTCAATATTTAGAAGCAGAATGGATCATTTATAAATAAAACAAGTCACAAAGCAATGTATCAAGTAAATGAAATGGGTTTTCTATAGTGAATTTTTATTATATTTCACTAATCTTTTTTAATCACTTTAATAGAACAGTAATGTTTAAAATTCTACAAATATATCCACTGCTTTACCTCTGCATATGTTTCACATTCTTCCACTGAGAATGCTGTATCTGCACTCTTCTTTAACTGAGCAACTTCACTGTTAAGTCCAAGTTTACCCCAGGCATACTTCTGTACAGGGCATTTCAATTGGAATACTAGAAAAAAACAACATAAAAAGTAGTTTTGTTTAGAAAGTATTTTCTTTATCGCTCAAGGAAGTGGATCATTTAGCTTAAGATATCATTTTTAAAAATAAACTATTGTTATTATGTCTCTAGATATTCATATCGAAAGAATAACCACTCTACAAAAGAGAAAGTAAGTAAAGGTATATACATATATATATATATATATAGTTATATACATCATAATTTAACTTTGTATGAAAATATGCACCATTAAAAGGTAATTCTATAAACAATGTTATTACTTTTTTTAACATTTTGTTTACTGGTGTTTTAAAAAATTAAATATGTCTGACTCTTTATTGTAAACATATAAACAGGTATGTCAAATATCAGACAGGCTGTAGCACTGCCTATGTAGGGGTGGCTCAGATTGTTCATCAAAATGGTATTTAAACATCTCTTCAACAGGTCATCAGAACTTTACAATACTATACAGTGTTTCCTTTTATAACAATATCTACCATACTGCCCCTAATTAAAGCCCCCTCTCTAATTATTGCCCCTCCCCCCAGTATTTTCATAAAGGTTGCCTTGTGTGACAGCAATAATGATCCTACATATAATCCACTTTTATTACTGTAATTTTGATTTGAGAAAAAAACGTATATACACACATATTTTGGGCACTGAAATAAATAAACCATATATGGAAAATAAGCCCCCCCCCCTTACAGTTTTCAATTCCCATGGGAGCATTAATTAGGGGCAATATGATATGTAATGACTGAGTCACAAGTTCTGGGAATGTCTGTAAATATCATAGCAAAAAGTTTGAATTTATTGTTCTTCTTTCTTCTGCTTGTTTCTCATTACATGATAACTCAAAAACTAAAACAATTTCACTGAGGTGACATAGTTTCAAATGGATTATCCACTTTTAGAAGTATTGTTAACTAGTAGTAATTAAAAAAGGGTTAATTCTAGTGTAAACAATGTTAGCTTTCTTACAGAAATTTAGTGTTCCTTTAAAAAGCTTAAGCACAGGGTGAAACAGGAATTACCAGCCAATAATAGACAAGTAAAGAAAAAAACTTTGCAATAAAATAAGTAAATGTAAGGATGGCTAATATCAATCCTTCAAAAACAATGCAAACAAGATAACAGGAATGGCATTTGCATCGTCCCTGCAAATAGCACAGGCACACAACGTAGTAGAATTTTAACAGACAAAAATAGGATAAACTAAACTCAATTGTGATTGAATAGTTACTTATATTGCTATACAGTATATAGAATGTATCAAAATTAAAAATTTAACTAGTATTTTTATTGTAAGAAGTTAAGTCTCCTTTTTAAAAACATTTTTCATTGTTCAAGGTTACTGATGATGGATGGAATTCCCCAAAACTACCATAACACATAAAAAAGTGGGAGAATTGAAAGACTGTGCTTGACATTTATTATTGGTATTTTTATCATTAAACTAATAACAAGGTGCAAAACAAAAGTAAACATTTTCTAAGTGACTATCTATTGTGTATATATATTTGTTCAGACATGAAGAATGAACACAGTATATTATTCATTGATTCTTGACATGCTCTGTAATTATAAGATAAAAACGGATTAGGAGACATATGGTTTTGAAACTAATATAAATGAAATACAATATCAACTATATAACACTTTAATACAGTCCTAAATGTATATTTGTAAATGTAATGGAAAACTAGTGTGACTTTTTTATATATTGAAATATTTTCAAATTAAGTTTCTTAATTTTTTTCTGTAACCTTTTAATATAATTCTGAATTTGCTAAATATTAATAAATTTTAGTGTCACTTAGCATAACATTATGGGATTTACCATTACACAATCTTGTGCACTTTTCAAGCCTTGCGTTTCTGTATAAATGCATAGAAAACAATATGAGAGTAAAATAAGAAAAATAAATTTAAATCAAGGTGAACGGATAGTGGCCAATATATAAAATAGTTATCTGTATGTTACATCATAGTAGTTGTCAGCATACAATTAGGACTACATATAGAATTTTCACTGAAATTAGTTATAAAGGTGAATTACAGTATTACAAATTATACTGTAAAACAGTTATAATATATAACTTGTCATCATAAAGCTACATGAAATTATCAACTGGACAATTATAAACATGCTTGACACCATTGGTTCAAGACTATCAAAATGATTGAACAATTCAAGATATATTCAATGCACCTCATTCCCCAGAACTTGATGCTTACCAATATCACAATGAGTAAGCCTGAAAAGATACTGTTACATCAGATTATAAGATGCAGAATTTCCTTGGGTTTCATTGCAATGATGCATTATAAAGTATAAAATTAGCTATCTTCTAAAACATAATATATATAAGAGGCCTGTGAGAAAAGTATCCGACCTTTGGCCGG
>NW_013669736.1:48949-52996 GCF_000517525.1 Limulus polyphemus
ATGCAAGCACGCTTGATTAAATCCATCAGGTTATCGCAAAAAAAATAAGGTCGGATACTTTTCTCTCAGGCCTCGTATATATATTGTTTATGTACATAAAAGGCTTGAAGTAAACAAAAGTTAACATTTTCTTAAATCAAAAATGTATTTCCAATAATACTTACCTCCACTAAACTGCTAGAGTTTCTTTACCTTTGTCCATCTAAGCAATGTTTTCATTTGCTCCAGTCTTTCATTCCCCACTTAATTGTCCTTGGCAATATCTGTCCCATGACACTCTCCACCCATGTCAATGTGCCCTCTATCCTGGTATTGTATATAAGCACCTCCTTCAGATAATATTGTCACTTTTTCTAGACTGACCCAATCCATAATCTCTAACAGTGGCTCTTAGTGGGAAGGAAGGGTGAGAGAGTGTGAACGGAGGTAAGTAGTATTGGAAATACATTTTCGATTTAAGAAAATGTTAACTTCAAAATATACTTACCTTCTCTCACACTACAGCTAGAATCCCACATTGATAAGGTGGAGGGGCCAGTGAGGGCATTATCTATATAGAATAAATCTGCATAGATCGTTGGCAGGTCAATAGAAGATGAGCACCCTAGTGGGGGAACTGCACTACATCCAGAACAGGTATGCTCTTTACCCGAAACCTAAATCATGTACTGGCCAGGCTCTAACCAGGGAGCTGAGGTCCTACTGCTTGGAGTTGGAATTATAGGGCCATGGCCTCTAAATTCCATGTTGGTGGCTAGGGCATTTGGACTGCAACAGATATATCTGTGAGTGGATCACAACCTGTATCTAGAGAGTTATGCATTCTGAGCCACCTGAATCATGATGAGAAAGTAAGCAACAATGAAGTGGACAAACCTGCTCTTCGACCTGAAGAAGTCCAAAAGGCAATGCCCCAAACTCGGAATGACAGAATCCTGTATACCATACTCAACCTGAAAAAACAGAACTCAACCGGTCTGGAACTATGAACACTCTTCCACCTACCCCCAGAATTATGGGGAGGACGGGGAATCAAGGGCCCACCATGCAATCGGAATTATGAGGAGACAATGGACCCTCTTCCATGAACAATGTACTGAACCAATGTTGATCAAAAAGAAGGGCCATGCTCAACTCAACCAGATAGCTAAGTGTCAAATCTGAACCAGTATTACTAGTAGGCTCCCGTGTATGCTGGTGCCTCTCCTACCAATATCTGGGGAAAAAAACATCCAGGGTACCATGTAGGAAGGCTCCCAATCTCATCCTCTTTTCCAAGAGTGGAGGAAATTCACTCAAACACTCTGGAGCAATAACATCTGTCCACCACTCCAGTGACTGGATAGCGGGTGTGGTAAGGACTCCCTAGCTCCAATAGTAGAATATGGGAGAGAAAGAGAAAAGGAGCTGGAGGTGGCTGATCCAAATTGGCTTCATGAGAAACCTACAGAGTAAAGGAAGGCACTGCAAAAAGCAAATCTAAATTCTTTTCAGAATTGCCCGCAAGTGCAGCCTCAGAGCCCCTCGGAGAAACACCACCTGATCGATTGTACATTTCCATCTCACTACAAATAAGGCCACGGACAGCTTCCAGCTAGGGCAACCACCCACCCCCCTCGATTTGTGAGCAATGCTATATATCACAGGAGGGATAGGAGAGACCTGATTTGCCTCCATACCAGATACATTAATCTGGGAATACATGCTGAAAGTCAGCTTACCAAGTGAATTTTTCTTTTTTTTCTTTTAGTTTTACGAAAATCAAATAGGTAACATGAAGAACACTCAAAGTACCTCCAATGGTTGTACTACAGAGAAACCCATTTGTAAATGCTCTGTCAAGAAAAAGTGACAATATTATCTGAAAGAGTTGCTTATACACAGTATCAAGATAGAGGGCACATTGACATAGGTGGAGAATGTCACGAGACAGATATTGCCAAGGGTAATTAAGTGGGGAATAAAAGACTTGAACAAACGAGAATAAATCATACCAATGCTTAGATGGGCAAAGGTAAAGAAACCCTAGCAATCAAGTAATAGCTGTAGTTTGAGTGGAGGTAAGTAGGTTTTGAAATAATGGAATGGTTTTAAAAATATAGTATTGAAATATCAACAGTTATAGTTTTTAAAGCTGCTGCAAATAGAGCTGGGTGATTTATTTGATTACCTGTGAGCAACAATTGCATCAATTAGTGTCACACAAACTAACTGACTAATCAAAATTCTGATTAAATCAACTGTCACAAAAACAATCAACTACATAAAATTTGTTTCTGATTATTCCAACACTATATAACACTATTGAGGAATACTATATAAGCTCTAGTTGCAAGATTCAGAGAAATATAAGACGATATATATATATATATATTAATAAAATGGCTTTTTTCACCATGAATTACATCACAATGTTAACACTTTACATCTTGAATTAGTCTTCTGAGCAAATTTACCTTACGTAATTGAAAAATAAAATGAGAAAAAACAATTAACTACTACTTTTGATAATACTTATGACTATTTTTTGAATATATAACATTTCAAAATAATTTATAATGAATATGTGAATGTCATAATTCTAAGTTTTTGCCTTTTAGTAAAGTAACTTTGTCTCCAGAAAATTGCTTCTCAATAAAATAATTATCTATATCTATCTATCTATATTATATATAGTTTAATTTCTTTCATTAAAAAAAATGGATTTTTATCTGAAAACATGTTTATAAATCAATTAAGGAACTTTTAATTAGCACTATAAAATCAATAATAAGAAAAACAAGTATTTCAAAAGCACATCATACAGTGAAAATACAGTTTAAGAAGCAACCTTATAAAAACAAAGTGGAAGTGGCTAATTTTAATTAAGTTTTAATGACAAAGAATAGAACAATTTTCTAAAATAACCAAAATTATTAAACTTGTAAGGCTACCTTTGGCTGAATGCAAATTTTTGTTCATTTGACAACATCTAAATGACCATGGTAAACACATCATACTTGTAACTGCAGCATATGTTTACAGTAAACAAGAATTTACTAGCATTATACATCTACATTTAATGTCCTATTTTATGAGAAAAATGTCAGTTGAAACTGATCAAACCTGTTTGAAGAGCTAGACTTACAAACCATTCAACTATGTCCATGAAAAGAAATGTAATACATATACAGGACTACAGTTAACACTCTATGAAATATGTAGGACAACAGGCTGTACTTAACTACACTGTATGTATATACATTACTCAGTAATCAATTATCATTATGATATACCACATTTAATACATTATACTGCTGAAATGATTCAAATATGCCAACATAACATTTATAATTTCTATAAATGAACATAGCCATCAAAGTTTATAAATAATAGTTTAAACAAAAAGGAAAATAAGCTTTTTGAACTACATATATATATACGTACAACCTATAGTCTTGAAAAATCTTCATAGCATAATATAAATAAAAACAATGTATGTTTATCTTTCAAAACTTGTACAAAAAGATTAGAATTACATATACATACACACACATATTATTAGTGTTGTGATTTGGGTAGGTAGGAAAATAACATGTATAAAATGAGGATTACTTGTACTAACACGTAGATACAAATGGCATTTCAAGTTGTGTAGGCCCTAACATTACTTTAACAGTTAGCATTGGCCAAGGTGGGCTACTTATTGGCAGGTAAGTTGCATTAATTTTCTGTCTCAATCAGATAATGGTTTGTTTGACAACTTAATAAAAATCAGCAAAATGATCCATAAACTAATACACACAAAATAAACCAGAGAAATTGTGCATTTGCAAAAATGTTTTAAGACCACGAAATTAAAAACATAATTTAATTTTGATTCCATATAATGATCAAAACTGTTGCCTCTCCTAAGTGCAAAAAGATTCACACAAAACTGCATGTGAATGTTTCAAAATACACATCTACATGTATTTGTGTTTGCTAATTCATGTTTAAAAGACTTCCCACTTGAAAATTTAAGCTCATGATTCTTTGAACTATATATTCACAAGATGCCTTAATCAT
>NW_013669736.1:53996-56191 GCF_000517525.1 Limulus polyphemus
TCATAACAGCATTATTATTTGCTTGAAATATTAAACCAGAAGAAAATATATATAATTTTTCTTAGCTATCATACTAGTGTAACATGTACTTAGATGGTTCAAGATAAAAATAAAAGCTTCAATTTTAAGTAAATAAAACTTACCTCTTGGGGATAATACTTCTGTTGTTCCTGACATGTTTATATTTAAATATGAGATTCTTAACTTTTCCTACTACCTGAAAATTAAAAAAAACTACTTATAATTTTTTAGGAATATGTTTATGTGATTTTCTTTTTCTATATGCACTACAACATGTTCACACTATGTAACATTAATAAGATTTGGTCATTTTTGTACCTTCAATAAATGCTTACAGTGAAAATAATAATTATGAACAAAAACAGACATTCTGTCAACTGAGGTCATCTTTCAACATGGTGAACAAAGATCATCAACTCTAGTTAAATATTACCTTTCACATCGGTACACTCATCCAACATACACCTGCAAAAAAATGAAGCTAAAAGAATATGCCACACTATAAGATAAACCAATCAAAAAGTTCATAACTCTAAAAGTAGTTTGCTAAAAATAAAACTTAATCTTGACTTTTAAGTTTTATACTTATTACTTTTAAAATGTCAATCCCTCTTTAATCCAAGTAATTTTCGAATTTTAGCATGAAAATACACATTCCATGAGATATTTATATAAACTTTAATAAATGTATCTCTAGTTCTTTTTCTGTTCTACTAAAGAAAAAAGGTTATGTCTTTAAGCCTCGTTTCATAGCTAAAATTTCTTAAAACTGGTATCATTTAACCCAAGAAGGAATTCCATCCATTCCACCATATTACTTCTACAAGTAAGTATCTACAAATAAACACACTATCACAAAAGAACAAGGAGACAAGAGTAATAAACCAATGTAGTTGCTAGTAGTGTGACAAACAATATTTTAGGATGTTATCTACAGCAGTGTTGCCAGTGAGTTTGATTTTTCCACAAAATTGGGCTACTTGGATAAATATAGCCAAAGTAAGTAGTGAGTCATGTGTAAATATTTTGGGCTATTTTTAACAGGTTATTTTAAAATAATAATAAAAATGACTTTGTAGGGTGCCTTTTAATGTGCAGTTTTTCCCATATTGCCTCATAAATTTGCAACTTGAAATTGAATGAAAATGGCTAGCTTTGCCTGTTTTATTTTTGAGTTTAGCTTAGTGGATAGCCTATATGGACCAACAGATAGTCTAATTAAAGTGTTCAAAATTGTTAGAACTAGAAGCTCAGTCTTCCTGTAACTTGCATGTGGTAAAATGAAAACGCTGGAAATACAGACATGAGTATTACTGGTGACACGTTTAAAATTTGAAAGCTGAAGTCATATAAAATGTAGGCTTATTCTTTGAGTTTGACGAAATTATTTTTTCCGTAACAACTGCTGTGGTGTTATATTGAAAAAATATATGAAAAATACAACTTGCACCTATCCTGAGATTTGGGCTACGGTTTGTGTTAACAATAACAAAGGAACTCACAAGTTACAGCGTATGTTGTAGCAGTACTATTGAAATTCTTTAGTTTTTTTACGTTGAGCATCTCCGTAACTTAAGTATAGAAGGCACTGGAGACTGGAGTGCAATGGAATCGGAGAATATAATTTGGAAATAACAATAACGGGCTAAAATTGAAGCCAACACATTCTAATCCTCGACCTTGAAACAGATGCAGAGTAAGTCAAGTAA
This sequence comes from Limulus polyphemus, assembly GCF_000517525.1. Taxonomy (NCBI): domain Eukaryota; kingdom Metazoa; phylum Arthropoda; class Merostomata; order Xiphosura; family Limulidae; genus Limulus; species Limulus polyphemus. Next base: position 55,727 of record NW_013669736.1, read on the forward strand.
GTAGATCTAATTTATAAGTTGACATAAATTTTTTTAACTATTTAAACAGTGGAAAATCGGGATTTCGCATACAATTTTTTTAAACTGAAGTAAACAAAACAGCATCATGTTCTTACTCCTAGCACTTACTTTTTAAGTTTTAAGCGAAACTTTTGAAGTAATAATACTGTTGCGTCAGCGAGGTCACGTGACTAGTATCACGCCACTCATTATCTCGAACCTTCGGGAATTATCGGGAGATTACTAGATTGGGGGTAGTCTGGTATATATAAGATGGTCACAGCGTGACGGGACGACAATGTAATGAGTAATTGAATGTATGCGGACAAAATATTGTTGGCCTCGTGAGACGTGAATTATAGTGTTGTTATAGAGCGACTGTTGAAATTAAGTGTATCGTAAAGTTGTATTCGGAAAGAATAAAATAGTTTTATTAAGAAAGGACTTGTGTCGCTAAAGTTTCGT
>NW_013669736.1:57149-63090 GCF_000517525.1 Limulus polyphemus
ATGTAAATTCATGATTAATGAAAGATTATCTTTGGACATGAAAATTTGCTTCCCTTATATGTAATCGTAAAAAAACGTAAAAACGCCCATAAAAATAGCTAAACACAAAATGTGAAACCGCAAATTTGCATGTATCTTCGCATAGATCCAACAAACCTTCATGCCAAATTTGATGAAGATTGGTCAACCACAATATCCTTCAGTTCTGAATTTATCATTGGGTGATAGATATTATGCATCTCCATCATCATGGTGACAGTTTCGCTACCCGGATACGCTTCTTAATTGAACTATACTCACTGTGACCACGATCTTCGAATTCGTCAAACCTTGTTCTCTGATTTTCAACTATTTAAGTTATTTATAATTATATTAGGTAAAATAAACAATAATGATATGATAGAAATTTTTCACGAGATATGCTCGCAATTAGCTCTTGAGTAGTGTAATTCGAGAGCGTAGCATAAACTGCACGTTCGTCAGTGATTTATGACTTTTAATGGCCCAACAGTGGTTAGACAGGTTTAAAGAGCAATAAAACAATAAAAGTTGAGGATAAATACATGTATAGTGTTACCTGTTTATAACTATTGAGGATAAACAAGTGTAGTTTCATGTTACAATCTGAAGAAAAAAAAGGTTTATTTAGATTTTTTGGGTGGTTACGAAGTCGGTCAAATTGTCCAGCCCTGTATGGAGTTAGGGTAGAGAATATAACAGATAAAATTTGAATTTATAAAAAAATTAAGAAAATGTCAAATTTCTTTAAGAGGTTTTAAAGATTATACAATTGAAATTTGAGACCTTGTATAAAACTATATACTAGCACAAAATGGTCAGGGTGTCTGTCCCTGGGATCTAGCCCATACTGAGAGAGTTAACATAAGATATTTATAAATTTCATGTGATTTATAATTTATTTTTGGTTTCTGTATGGGCCCTTGGTAGTCGCCCAAACCTTAATTGGTCACAGGAAGTCACGTTTTCTGCCTGAGAAACTTGCATGCCACCAGCCTCGTGAAAACTTCCACCTAAAATTTAAGTGAACTTTCGCTAGTGCATGATGATGTATCATGCAGCAAAACTCTTCACCAACAGGAGAGCAACACACCTCCTTTCGCGATGCTCCCTCTACATTCATGTGTGAAGAGGCAACCAATATATGTGCACTGGGAAGTGGGGAAGAAGAGTGAGTACACAGGTATCTATCGGAAATTTTCACTTAAGGAAAATGCTTACTTCTGATATGTACACTCACCTTCATACACAAATTAGCTAGAATTCCAAATTGAGATAGCGGAGGTATCAGTGCAAAAGTTACTTGGATGAGCCTCCTTTCGAGAGCACCAAAAGGAAGCCCATGGGGTGCAACACGCTATGGTAGGGGTTCCATAGGGACACACCCATGACAGATTGCATCTCATCAAGGGTTTACTCTTCACCCGAGTGAAAGATAGGGAGAGGCAAGAAGCCTAAAAGGTGTTGTGAGGACAGGAACATGACCATTTGAGAACTTACACAAACTGTTGGATGGTCAATGTGTGTAGTGAGGTTGGGATATGATCCGACTGTATCTTGTGTGCTCACCTCATCAACCATCAGTCTCTACAAGTCAGTACCAGTTGTGGGAGAAGAGCACAAGTGTTTGTTTCTTTGTTTGTAATTAAGTACAAAGCTACACAATGGGCTATCTGTGCTCTGCCCGCCACGGGTATCAAAATGGTTTCTAGTGTTGTAAGTCTGAAGACGTATCACTGTGCTACTGGGGGATTGGAACAGGTGAAATGTATCTGTGTGCAGCTCCTCAACTGTAAGACTTAAAGGGCCCATGCCAGTCACGGGAGGAGGGCACTGCAGTGGATATAACACAGAAGGATACTAATGAAACCACCACTTAACAATCAAACTCTAAGTCTAAGGGTCTTTTTCTAGCTGTGAAAGTAGGATTAATGAGTGATACATCAAAGTTGGATACTAAGACATCAATTACTTTGGAAGAGTACACTGCAGGACTCAGACCATCTGCCCTGGCCCAATCAGTGCCCACTGTGAGATGGCATGTTCCATGAGACCACTAGAGTTCTATTAGTGGTGTTTATATCACCTTTGTCAGTCTGATCCAGACTCTATGCATTCCATGGACTATCATGGAAAAGGCCAGCACCAAAATTGTGCATCTGCCCATTTCTCTGGCTAGCACTTGCTAGCTTTTAAAAATAGGGATTCATGGTTACCCATTGTACTGTCTCCAGTAAACGACTTTTCTGGACTGAAGAGTCGATGAGGATCTGGGCTCATTCTATAGTTCTCTCCTATGTGAATTCTCGCCATCGAGTAAATCATGGAAGACCCTTGCCACTGGAGTGGTGGACCATGGAGAATCATCACTGATTGGAACCTAACAGTTGGTGCTAAAACAAGGGTCCCTTTATGGTGAGGTGTGAGGCAAGAGTGTAGTGCAGACCACCCCAACCTTACCTAGCTATATCACAATCTCCAAGTGGATGTTGAAAATGTATCTCCCTTACTCTGTTTCTCCTTTACCTATTCTTGCAAGAGCATTATGCTTTTCATTATCCAGGCCTGATGTGTAATTTTGGTTAGGTATAACATATGAGGCAACACTAGCCACCTAATGGGAACCAAATGTAGAAAGAAAGTATATGGAAATGAATACTCTCACCCATTAAAGTGCATGGTCAACTCAAGGAAGTCTGTATACTACTGAAGACGAGACAGCCAGATGGTAGAGATAGTTTAATGTGGGATAGTCCACATGCCAGCCCAGAGAAAAGTGAGAGAAATTGGAAGAAAAAAAACTGAAGAGAACATACAATCATCTGCCTTCAGAGGGGTATATACAAGATGTATGAACTGGTGAATTCAACCTATAAAGGGATAAGGAGAGAGGCCCCTAGGTATGAAAGGACAGTGCATGGAACAAAGAGGAGGAAGTGTTACAAAACACTGATCAACCTGGACGGGACAAGAGCATCTGTATGGATCAAAATTAACACCAAAAAGAGAAATAGAAGGAGAGGATATGGGAGAAATGGAGTGACCACTGTCCTCAGCCATGGAATATGAGGGAAGGAAAGGTCAGCTAGGATGAAGCAGAAAGGAAGGGCACTAATGAAAAAGCAGGAGGAAACAAGGACAAAAATACGTGAACAACCGCAATCAATGGCAAGTAAGAATAGGACTAATGAGTCTAACGAGAGCAGAAACATATGCAAAAGGTTCGATATGAACTCAGGTAAGAATATGGAGAACCAGTGACAATCCAGTCAAGCAAGAAGTAGGAAGGGGCAGTAGATTAGAAAGAAGTAAACGAAGGTGGAAAAGAACCAGAGGAGAAATTATTCTGTGACATCAGGAAAGGCAGAAGGTTGAAGAAAGGCTGCCTGAAAACCCGAGATAGAACAGACATACAGCTAATGGAAAAACCATCCTGTGAAAGAGGAGGAATATGTTACAATGCAATGAAGTCCAGAGAAATGGGGCCAATGAGACCAAGGTGAAAGTATCCCCTGTGCAATGGTACATGGAAGCAGTAGAAGGGTGACAGGAGTGGGACAGCAATGATCAGAAAGGTGAACCAGACAAATCCACATGAAAAGAGAAGAGGATGTCCTATCCCTAGGAAAGAGCAATGTTGATAAGACGGAACATAAAGTTGGGAAGGGGATATCAGGACTGAGACAAAAGGAGATAGAGTAATAGAAACCACGTCAGGATTGCCTGTGAAGGGTCACCACAGGGATCCCTTAAGGGTGTCTTGAAACAGAGCAAGGATCTGCATAATGAAAAAGATGGGCCCAGTCAAGATTGAGGGCATAGGCAGCAAGGGCTGAGGAATGAGGAACAGGAAACCAGAGTAGAGGAAGGTTAGCAATGAGGGATGTGTCAAGGCAACAAAAGGATGAGTTGAAAGCAGAACAACAGAAGACTAGTGGGTGAGGAACCAATCTGTGGTTAGGATGAGGTCATGTGATGATGTGCAGTTAAGGGGTAAGGAAAAAAAGATGAAATAATAACTACTACGAGTATGGGCAAAGGATTAAGTAGCAACAACTAAACACTGACTATGTTTGACACGATATAGAGTAAACGACTATGTCCAAACCCTATCATCTAATGGTACATAATGAAGTAATGAACCAGATCTAATGATTATAGCCTTTGTGGACATGGTAAGGAGTAATGAAATGGGACAAAACATTATCATTTTTGTGTGACATGTCAAGGAGTAATGGATGAAAACTAAACATGATCTTACCATGTACAAAGGAAAGAACTATGAATAAACATTATTCATTAAGTGGACATGTTAAGGATTAATGAAATTAGTATAAATATAATGGTAACTAATTAACTACGTCTAACATAATCTTTTATGTGTGCATGTAAAGCAGTGGTTTACTATGTCTAAAGAGTAACTGCAATAGGAACATATTAAGGAGTAATTAACTATGTTTAAATATTCTCTCTTGTGAGTACATGTAAAACAGTACTGCACTATGTCTAGACATTATCTCCATTGAATTACATGTGAAGGAGGAAGAACTAAAACCAAATATTAACATGGATGTGTACATAGCAAAGAATAATTAACCAGCTAAGCATTATATTCCATTTGTACATGTTAAGAAGTAATGAACAAGAACTACACATAATCTTCTAGGTGGATTTGTTAAAGAATAAGGAATAGAATCAAACATTAAGAATAATGTGTACATGGTAAAGTATAATCAACTCAGACTAAGCACTATCTTCCATACATACATGTGAAGAAGGAATGAACTAGGTGTAAACTTTACCTTTATGTGAACATTTGAAGGAGTAATCAACCAGAATGAAATTTAACATTTATGAGTTACATGTTAAAGAGCAACTAACTGTAACTAAACATTAACATGTTTACTTATTCCTTACCATGTATACATTAACGCCCATGTTTACATGGTAAGGAATAAATAAATACAACCAATCATCTTCTAACTGTACATGCAAAGGAGTGATGAACTGAGAAAAGACATACTATGTGGTGTATGTTAAGGAGTAACTAACTGTGACTAAACATTACCTTCTATGTGATACAAGTTATGGAATAATGAATGAGATCTGAACGACATATTGTATGTTCACATGTTAAGGAGTAATAAACAGTGTCTAAACATTAAGTACTATGAGTTACCTGGTAAGGCAGGGAGAACAAGGCATAAAACACCAGGAGCAAATTTAAACCTGAAGGAAATGTTGGGTACAGAATGAACTGGTCAGAAAGAAGAAAAGGAAAACACAGGTACAAGGTATACATAAGGTGGAGAAGAAAAGTCATTCCATTTCATACTCCTCATCTTCAGCTTCAAATTTCTGTGAAGGGAAATGTGGGGTAAGGATGGAGGAAGAGGGTCCAGAGGGCAACATGAACCTCACCACACATTGGATGATGGCTGTTACAGTTTCAATATGCAAAAACTTCCTAAAGTTTGGTAATTGTGAGTTAAATTTGTACAGAAGAAAAAGAATTCATGTTAATTTGTAAATACATACTGAAAGATTGAAAATGCAAGTAGTTGAAATAAAATACTTCAATAAGCCTCAGCAAAATTAAACGTCTTTGCACAACTGTGCTGAGGAAGAGAATGAGGAATTTCATGCATGAATGTAGAGGAAACATTTGCACAAGGTGTGTCACACTCCTATTGATGAAGGGTTATGCTGCATGGCACATTATCATGCATTAGCACAAGGTGTGTCACACTCCTATTGATGAAGGGTTATGCTGCATGGCACATTATCATGCATTAGCACAAGGTGTGTCACACTCCTATTGATGAAGGGTCTGCTGTACCGATATCGTCCTCGTCGGTCCAGCGACGAAGGAAGGAGGAAGTAATAGTTACGTAACTAAGTCGAACTAAGTAAGGTAACGTAA
>NW_013669736.1:64014-80481 GCF_000517525.1 Limulus polyphemus
GTGTCACACTCCTATTGATGAAGGGTTATGCTGCATGGCACATTATCATGCATTAGCACAAGGTGTGTCACACTCCTATTGATGAAGGGTTATGCTGCATGGCACATTATCATGCATTAGCACAAGGTGTGTCACACTCCTATTGATGAAGGGTTATGCTGCATGGCACATTATCATGCATTTGCACAAGGTGTGTCACACTCCTATTGATGAAGGGTTATGCTGCATGGCACATTATCATGCATTTGCACAAATTCATGTGTTTCAAGTGAATTTTAGGTGGGAGTTTTCACAAAGCCGGTGGCACGGAAGTTTCTCAGGCTGAAAGTGTGACTTCAAGAGGAAAATAGCTAATCTGTGTACAAAGGTGAGTGATCGCCTTAGAAAGAAGTTTTTTTTTATCAATATCAACCCCAACCTTATCACTTATAGATTTAAGTATTTTTTTAATTATTACCTGGAAATTTTGCTTCATTTATTTTGCAATTTTAATTAGTTCTACATAATTGAATCTTTTCGGCAGTTAGTTTTTTTAATAAAATAAAAGTGTTGTTGATGAATGGGATATTAATAAATGCGTTTCTTAATTAAGTTCACATTAAACTGCAATGCTTGTAATTATTTGTTTTTTTTATTTATACCACATATTTACATTTTCCCATTTGTAAAGATATTTTAAACTGTTAAATACAATTGTTCCATATACCAGTTCCATGTTACTCATTTATAATTCAAGAAGGTCACTTGCTTAAACCACAAAGTTAATGAGATTTTTTTCATGAGTTGTTTAAATCTTAGCTCATAAATAACATAGCAAATATTTATACAGCGTATAATGTAGATATACTTATATTCATTGGAAAAATATATTGACAATTCAATCAAATTTACGGCTAAGTTGGTATCTAAAAGAGATCTCCATACATTTCTTAAATATAAATTATTTGGGTATAAATATTTCATTGTATACTCATTCATTAGCACTGATAACAGTAAGGTGAAATACTCATCATAACACTTGCACTTTTACCATTTTGTATAATGTTAGGTTTCTATATTTTGCACTGTGTTTTTACTACTACAGTATATTATCTTTATATATTACAAACTGCACGAACTCCAAATATTATTCACTTTCTGTGCTGTCTTCGGATAATTGGGGTTCAGTAAGAAGTTCATTTGCTTTAGATTTGCTAATTCTCTGACTTGACTTCCGTGATACCACATCAATTTGCTTATAAACTTGTGTTGATTTTGCTTTTTTATTTAGTTTTACTTTTTTGGACAATGGATAGTCTGTAGCTACTTGACTATTCTGATTGGTCAGTTCATTCACTGAAGGTAATAATATTTCTGTGAGATTATCCTTTATCTTTCCCGTTCTAGACATATATTTCTTTTTCTTGTTAGATGTTATAGTAGTAGTGGCAGAAGACAAAACAGGTTCTATCTGACCATATTTCAAAGTTTGTTTCTGAGAACTACATTTGACTTTTTGTTTAGGTGAATGTGCTTTTAAAATATTGTGCATTTCTCCTTTAGGATCTGGCTCCTTCTCTTCATTCTGGTCAACAGATGGTTTCCTGATCTTGGTCAAAGCACACTGAAGTCGTTTGCTTGGGAACAAGTTATTTCCTTTGGTAAGTTGAACTGTGAAAAAGCTGTCTATTCTTACCTGTGTCTAAAACAGAGAAACAACTATAAACAAAATTCTAAAAAATGATGAAAAGGTAGACTTTCATTACAAAATGCTAGTTAAACTTTTTTTTCAAATAATTTTCTGATTTCTTTGGAAATATAGAGAAAATAAAAATGGTGTTATTTTATATTACTTCTCACAAATAAACATGAACTACTCTTAACACCAATAGCAAAATAATAAATTACTAGGCTGTTTTTCATACAAATCTGAATAAAATTACAAAACTTTTTGTATTCAAACAACATAAAACATCAAAGTTAATAATTAAATTATAAATTGTTTAAGGTTTTTCAGTGGAAAAGTTTATGGACTTTCAGCAGTAAAATATACAAGGTTTGATTTTCTGTTGTGGATAACACACAGATAGCCCATTTTGTAGCTTTGCACTAAAACAACAACTAATAATGAAAGTTTCTATAATTAAATTCATATTCAAGTGTCTTTTCATCCAATCTTGAATGTAATACATCCATAAATAAAACAAGTATTATCTTTTTCGAGTTAAAACAGAATAGATTGTAGTTAACATCATAACAAACCTGTCTTTCATTAATTTTCTTCATCACAGGGAGTAAAAGATCATCAATTTTATTCCTTGACCACCCAAACTTTTCTTCAGCATACGTAAAATATATTTTAAGGCTAATACAAGTTTTTATTGACTGATTGACAAATTAGATAAAAATATTTTGCAAAAATTTCTGAATTAAAGTTCAAAAATTCAATTGGAAAGAAATAGTACCAATAAAAACATCCATTAGCCAAAAATTTCCCAATGATGACTTTCATCTATAATTATCCTGAAGTCGTTGAGTTTGTATTACAGAAGATACTTGTATAGCTTATTAAATTGGAGTGTAAACTGACAAGCCAAAAATATCCTATAATATTTTATCCAAATAACTTTGTCTATAGAGGTATCAGCTGTATCGGGGTGGTTAAACAAATGGGTACAAAATATTCTGTGTACATGCATCAGGAACACTGGTTCTTGAAAATGGTACCAGAGAATGTTACAATAGCAGCTGTTCAATGCTGCCACCATTATTTTCAATTAGTGCATCCACCCTGAAAATGATATTGAATATTATAGCAAATAACATCTTCCCCAAAAATGCTTGAACCTTTGGCACAAAGGTTGCAGAGTTGTGTCAGTAGACTCGCATTTTCAAAAGTCTGAGAACCAACAATTAAATGGTGTGAGGTTATGGCCAAGTGTAATGGAAGTGGTATTCACTAAATGTCTGTATGAGTAATACAATGTTCTACATCTTATATTGATCCTGAAGTTGTAATGACTACAGTGATGCTTCAGTATTGTAGCAGTTTTGATGGTACAGCTCCACCAACATGATTTGTTAATTATATTTGTCATAAGACATTATGTTAGGCCTATTATATATTTAACACTACATTCTTAATCTAGTCCCTTACAGATTTTCAAAAATTAGAAGAGTGTATAATAACAGTATTTCAACAACATCATATTTGTCATATCCATTACCAACATCACAGTTCCCTCAATCTAGAGCTTTTCAGGTTGCTGATACAATGAACACAGTAGTGGTCAGAATACTATTTATATGGGCCATTTGTTACAACAACAATTGTAAATATAAGGACTCTACGGTAGTGAACAGTAAAAAGAAACTTGGTAATTTGAGGATTAATTATGATCACACTTTAATATTCTGCTTTAAAAAAAATGCCTCACCAGCTTCTAAAAGGCATTCATTTTAGAACAAGAATTATTTAATAATAAAGTAATACTTTCTGAAATTCTTTGCATGACCTCAGATTGGACAAAATTGACTATAAAAAATTCTAAGCTATGTACCAATGTACTTTTGGGTCCATGAGTTTCTAATAATAATATAAAAGTCATGCAAAAAAAGTTCAAAAGTACCATAAATATTGCAGTTAATCCCACCAATGATTGATTTCATCCAATTTTTTTCTATCAGTTCTTTACTCTAAATGTTGCAACAACATATGATGTAATGTCTTAGTGAGAATACTTTTTCTTGAATTATTTCTTCAAAATATAAAATTAATATCAAAGTTGCTCATCATTATCAAAAAAAAGGATATTCTCTTAGCAGTTGGAGGTCAGGAATTCCCCAAGAGAATTTCTCAGAAGAGTTATCAACGTGTGGATAAAGATAAGCATCAAAAACTATTTGGCTGGGAAAACCTGGTTCCAGATCAAACTTTTGTAGCTTAGAACGTATCTTGTTGCCTGGAGGACTTGCAGCTTTTTTCATAGAATCCCACCATGACCTATAAGAATACAAATATAGATGTTACAATTCATTAGAGAAGGCAACTTATCTAATAAAAGTTAACAATAAGTAAATAAGTGAGAGTGAATTTATTATTTGATCTACTGATTTACACTCTTCAAATAAATGAAATTTAGTAAAGAAAAATCAGACAATTTAGTTGCAGGATAAGTATGGAAATTACAGAGTTTATGATGATGACAAGATTTTTTTGGGTTCAGTAAATAAATATCAAAGTTGACAGATCATTCTGATGAGTAAAAAAATCACTCAAGATTAGAAGATGAAAAAAAGATTAATAAGGACTCTGCAGACTATCAGAAGAGTTGTCTAAAACTGGTATATCTTTTTGAAAATATGATGTAAAAATTGAATATTCATGGTACACTGTTCTAATAGGTTAAAATTTAGTAAACCAGTTATTTTCTGGGAGTGTATGTAGCTATAATGTAATATTGTCTTCATGATTTATACCTGAATGCTTTAAGTGAATCCATTCCATCTCCTGGAAATTCACTCAAGATCTCCATGGCTGTGACATAACCAACTCCTTCCACTCCCTCTGTATAGTCACTACCTGTCAGTAATGCCAGACTGATCATTTTGCATCGATCCAAGCCTGAAAAAACGAGAATTCTTAATATGTGACATTGATCTTAAAAAATAAACTCCTCCACGTAGTAAGGAAATGTATGTATAATATTATTTTTTGTTGTTGAAATGCCCTTAGTAGTACAACAGAACTTACACAGACCCATTACAAACTAAAACTACTGAATATCATTATAGGGTCCCCAATCTTACAGAGAATAGCCATTAAGAGGAGGAAGGTGTTCCATCTTATATCCATTAGTAGTACAGGGCAATCACCAATTTTATTTGCATTAGTAATGATTACTTTTGAGTCAGTTTTCTACAAAACATTAGTAGTACAACAGAACTTACACAGACCCATTACAAACTAAAACTACTGAATATCATTATATGGTCCCCAATCTTACAGAGAATACTCATTAAGAGGAGGAAGGTGTTCCATTTATATCCATCAGTTACACATTTTATACACATAAGAACTGATACCATTCAGAAGATCTCAATCTTTTACACTACACTGGTACACTTTACACACATAAGCAGCACAAAATGCTTTTCCAATGTTTTACATGCATTAGTAATAAGTACAGCCACTCTTAGGGAGGGTGGGCAATTTGCTCTAGGCATCACCAGAAAGGGGGGCCTTGCAAGTTGTATTTCTACAACGGTAAAATACATGTATATTAACAGCTGATTAAACGATTTGGGAATATATAAAAGACTGACCATATTTGATGCTGAAATGAGGGGTCCCAAATATGGAATTCTGCCCAAAGCCTCCTAAAATCTCTGGGTGGCTCTGATAGTAAGTATACATTTCAAAGGTCTCATGTCATGTATAAGCATGACATACTCCACATTATATAAACAGTACTTTTAATATAAAAATCTATAATACAGTCAGCACTCTCAGTAGAACAGGACACTCTATCAGCAACCTTTCCACATTGGAGAGGTGTTGCTGTTATCATCTAATATTTTTCTTCCTCATAGTGGAAATACTTAATTAAATTGCATAAAATGTAGTGCAAACTTTAATAGTATCTAGTTTTCATAAAATTTTTTATATAAATTTTGACTTAATATTTCTATAATTTTTCAAGTTGTGAGACACTGTTTTGAAAATAAAACATTAAAAATACTTTCTTTTTTGTCTTAAAATTTAAATTTTTTTCATTCTTGATCAGAAAGCTTGAACTTATATATCCAGTTAGTTTCAAATCTTGATTGGTATCATATTTTATTTGACACTTTAGTTTGCTAACTAAAATAATCACCATGTCTGGCTACAAATCAAAAATCATGAACAGTGATAAGTTTAATCATATTCTTATTTGAAGTTGCCAGAACATTTCTAACTTTAAAAAAATAAAATACTCAATGTTACAGCATGAAATAACTTGTGAGTGCAGAACTGTGTCATATATGATAAATATATATGTATACATTATATTTGTGTTACTTTTACTTTAACCTGAACTAACACCTTGGCTGCTGGTGGAATAAAACAGTTTTGAATAATCAGTCACTGAACTCTTTAAAGCTAGAATTCAAGATTCATCACTTTTATAGTTAATAAAGGATTGCCAGTACATCAAATATCAAAATGAAGAAGTTTCCATTAATTTCAACCTTAGCAAAAAATAATATTATTAAGAAAGTTTTTCATACTAATCAAGGCTTCTAGCAGTCATCAAAATAATTCAATAGCAATTCTAGAACTCAAAATAATTTAAAGCTTTAAGTACCAGTGATATGGAATCATGAAATAACCATAAAATGGTAATGTAGTTAAATTTGGTAACTTGGAGAATAATCCTACCTAGTTCAGTTTTTATATCTGTATCTTTATAGAATTCTACAAATTTCCCTTGATTGAAGAAGTTCTTGTAAACTTTGTGTCCACCAAACAACCATATATCACTATCATCTGTAATCGTTCCCTGGGTTAAGTCCATGGCATCTAACTGAGCACATTGAGCTTCAGCTTCCTGAGGACTGATGATATAAGGTACACCAAATAGTCGCAGCAACTCCTTATGTAAATAAAATAGTCTCCCATTATACTTTAGTGAAAATTTAGGTAATGACATCATATTTAATGTTTAGCATCAAATAATTTTATAAAAGCATCTATATGCACAGATCTTCTCTGTAAATATTTTTAATGCTGTCATTTTGTTTTATTAGTGTATGATACTGTTCAATACAGAATTTAGTCCTTTGATTTAAATGCAATGTGTAGTTTTACGGTTTTTTAATAGTATTTAAATATTCCAATTTCTGAAGTTAGATTTATTGCCTTGCCACTAATGTTTTTCATCATACTTTTGTTCTTAAATATTTCCACTGATAAATATTAAATACTTGGAATAAATGTTAAGCTTTAAAGTAACAGTAGAAGAATAAATGCTATTTTCAAATGCTTTTTACCAAAAGAAACAATTAATGCTTAAAATATTAAATAAAAGCACACATGCTAAGAGTTAAATATGAATATACAGTGCTAAATCTTGAGAAAAATTTATTATAAACACAAAACTAATCCATCACTGAGAACAAGCAAATTGGGAGAAACAGATGGTGGCATAAGCAGCAAATCATAACACTTCACGCTTTTGGCTTTCTACACCATGTATTTTTGCTTATAAGTTATAAGCTGGTTACACATGACCATGATAAGATATAATTTTGTACAATACACACACACACACACACATATATATATATAAATTTTATATAATAAACAAATTGTTTCAACCAACCATAGGAACACTATAAATTATTATCATGTTGCACTGTTCATTGAAGAAATAAAAAGAAAAGGTTTTGAAATGTAGTTTTTATCTCAGCTTAATTAATTCTTATCTTGACATTGTTTGTGATATTTGTAAATCTTTCCTGAATTAGTAAAACATACTTTGAACTGCATTCAATATGCCACCATTCCTTAAATTTAAAAAGTAAGAAATGAAGCAGTGGGAGTTTATGACCAAAGGAAGTTACTATTTAATCACAGTGACCAAATCCTCAACTTTTGGGTGTTACAAGTGTTGCACTATTACATGCATACATATTTGTATTTAAAAGTTTTTGTCAAAACAAAAAAATAACATCCAATTATCACCACATCTTTGTTTCAAATGTGGACAGCCTGTATTTTCTGTCCTCCAACCAGTAGAGGAGTTTTTGTGTGATTGTACTGAAGAATAGTTTCTATATAGTCTTTTAATAAAAAAATGTTAAATGGCATTAACTGATTTAAAGATATGTGTATATACTTCATTACAGAAATAATTTTTTAATACACCAAGTAAATTTACAGTTCACACACATCTTGATACTAATTAATCAAGGGTAAAATCAACTTCTGAATGGACCAACAGACATAGAACTATCTTTTTTTTGAAACTGATAGATGAATTTTTCAAAACTTGAATCTGACTATTCTTGTGTTCTTTCTTTTAAAAATATATTTGTATACATGCACTATATGCATAAATGTAATATATTAAATATCTAAGAAACTTTAGTCCACAAAGCAGATTTCTGTTTATACAAATAATTAGTTGCTAACAGAATTCATGTCTCCAGCATAAGTATGCTGACTTACCACAGTCTAACCAGAATTATATATATTCATATTGAAAATTATTATCACTTACTTGGCATTCATGATACATGTGGTCAGCAATGGTCACTGCCTGACGTTCTTGTTGTGCATGTTCAATTTGCAGCTGTCTTTGCATTGTCTCTAATTCTTCCAAGCTAACGTTTGGGTTATATTCTTTACGAACTTCATTGCAATTAGATTCCTATAGAGATAAGATAAAAGTTTACAAACCTTTTATTATCTATCAGCAATGGAAGAGAGAAACTAATAAAATAACAAGTTACATGCTATTAATAATTCCACTTATCCATTTTCTTATATAAAAGAATGCAAAACACTTATTTTTTTATTACAAAAAAGGTTTATTTTTTTTTATAAATCAGCCACAAAAAAGTGATTAGTTAAGGCACTTAATTTTACAATTAATTGTCATGATAATACAGTCTTTGTATCAAAAGCTAACATTCATCTACTGGTTTCAGAGGTTCACAGCCGAACACAACTATATAAATTAAAATTGTTCCACGCTATATATATAGAGTATAATTTATTCTGAGGAATGAAATAAATAAAACTCAAGTTACATTGTTATAGGATTAGATGTACTTTAATGAAAAATTATAGTGTTATTACTGGATACCTACAAAAAAAATTTACATATTTCAATTATAAATTGAGAAAGATAAAACCACAAAGCACACAATGGTCTAAATAGTCTCAGTTACAATTTCCTCCATATGACATTTACTGACCTCAGAACACTTCTGTAGATGTCAAACAAAACTGACTAGAACACGATTTGGCAGTGCATCAAGCATTTTCTTGATGTAGTCTTTGGGATCAGTATGTACAACTGGACATGGGATTTAAACTATAGACTGTTTTCACAGTTAAAAAACCAGTGGCATTAGGTTTTGAGAGGATACTGCCTAGGATTATGGCATTATACAGGACACTGTTTAATATGCCTCATGAACATAATGTGCAAAATGGGGTGATATTCAGCATGAATAGAAGAAAAAAATGTGGGCAACGATATCATTAGCTTTCAACTGTGGGCAGATGAAGTTCTCTGGAATGTTCAAGTATGTAATTTTAGTGACTCAGTTAATGGGGCAACAGTGTTAAGAGACATGTCCACAAACTGCTTATATAATCACTATTACAATGCTCTATGGTGCCTATGCATAACAGAATTGTTGGGATTGGCACTGCATAAGAACAACATCCTTGAATGACACAGAACAGACTGTACTTTGCTGGACAGTAACCATTTACAAACTTTTTATCAATAAAATCTTGAATCTTAGTTTAGGCTAAAACTGATGAGATGAAATAAAACTTAACATGTCCCTCAGGAGCCACGGGGTGTCTTTACACTACAATTTGATGAACATTAAAAGTAAGTTCAATCCAAAAACTCCCAAAGAGAGCGGTTTTGGATGTATCTTTTTGAGACAACTTTTTGTTTGTTAATTAATAAATTTTAAAGTGAAATACAGCATTCTCAAGTGTCCATACTAGCTAGTACTAAGGTCTACCCACTGGGAGTAAATTCAGTATATATCAATAAAGCCACATTCTCAGCATCATTAATTAAGCAATTGCCAACCTTTTATGCTTCTGCTATCACCTTTTTTTTATGTTTAGCTTTCAATTGTGATACGAACAATTTCACCTGCGATTCGGCAGGGATGTCTGAAGCATCTCGATAGTTAGCAGTATGATGAGCAGACAGGAACACTTTGAAAGCAGCTACAGACATATATTGTACTTGGCTTGCTGCACAATATCTACCAAGGTGGTTCTAAAAGGTTCCTGAATACCGTTACATGTCACTTGGAGACTTCCATGCTTCTTGTGCTTGCTCATTAAGCTCGTGAAGCACTGACAGCTTTCAGTCACCTTACCACTTCAAATCACTTTTTGCAACCACAATGCTAGAAGAGTACGGGAAATGACTTTTTTTTTAGCCAATAAAAATGTCTAAAAAATTTCCGTTCAAATTAAGAAAAACCGGATTGGGTAGTTTTTTTTTCAACAAAAATGTCCCCCACTGACTCGTGACGGACCTGTTAAAATACTTATAATAACAAGTACCTTACTGCTATCTTTTTCTTTGAAATTTATTACATTTCAAAATTGAACAACTATTTGTACAAACACTGTGTATATATATATATATATATATATATATATATATATGCTAAAAATGTATGTATAACCTGTGTAGGTTTCCTCTGTGTATCTGTTGTTAAATCTTCATATTTAACATCAACAGTTAATTGAAATTCTTCTTTGTCTGGCAGGAAAATGTCAACAGGAAAGAGATCATCCTCCACTGCAGTTTCAGTTAGATCTATTCTTACTTCCATGCTCGATTCATCTAAAAGTGGATGAAAAACATGTATATGTTTCCATTTGAAAATTCCAATTGGAATTTTGTTCATTATGGAAAACTGGATTAATTTATTACTTCTAGTAAAACCACATTATTGATCTAGATTATATTTTATATGGTTGCTTTAACATACAAGTTTAAGTAATAGCTATCTTTTTAGAATCTTGTAAATTTGTAGGAATACTCATTAGACATTTCTTCCAGTGTCAATTTCTCAATATTTTAATGAACTTGTTTATATTTTAGCTGATCTTTGTCTTTCCTAATGCAATAAAACTATGAATGCTCATTCAAAAAAAGATTAATACAAATATCAACTTAATATCATTTTGTGAACATTTGCTTTTTGATGATAGCTTCAATTTCCTTGATATTACAGCATAAACTTTTTTATACTATGATATTTATTTTTTCAAAGGTATTTTAGGCAGTGTAGATAAAGTAGAGTTTTGGCTATAATGGACTGCTCTTGCCTGTTTCTGAAGTTGTAGAAGTTTTGACATCTATAAAGAACTGAAGCCAAAACATCTCCCATTTTAGAAACAGGCAGGAACAATCTATTTAAAATAAAACTCTACTATGACATTTTATAAAAAGTTATTTATCATTCCCTAATATTTTCAAAAATTACTCTCCTTGATAATTTTCCATTTGGGTATTATTATATCTTTTATGTTATTGAGATCACATTAAACAAAAGTATATATATAACTTTTGACCAAAATTAAACTACATTGAGAGACACCACATAAGTTCCAAGCAAAACTTGCTTTGGAAGACAAAAGTTTCAGGGTTTTTTTGTTAGAGTGAAAGGTAATAAAATGTCTAAATAACAAAAGTTGCATTTAATGGACTGATACATTGATAATTTTCCTTCTAAAATAACATTATCCATGACAACAACTCTTCTTGACCGATAGACTGGAATAAAATTATGACAGTAGTAGTATAAAGAATTAGTTTTCTTGATAACAGCAAGTCAGGATAAGAATATTCATGACAATAAAATCAATAACAAAAGAAAACTGTTCTTGACCAATAGACTAGAATAAAATTATGACAGTAGTAGTATAAAATATGTTTTCTTTTTGATAACAGTAAGTCAGAATAACAAAATCCAACTATAGTAATTAATGAAGCAATGACAACTGTAAAACAGAAAACATTCTTAATGTCAACAGCAGCAGAATAGTACAAGTATTCATGATAAAAACAGTCTAGAATATTTTTGAAGCTACCAGCACATTGAATATACACTGGTCATAACAACAAAGGATATTTGCAGCCTTACAAATTATTATTATAACATAACAGTTGATCTTCAAACAAAAATATCTTTTATAAAACTTCTTACTTGTTATAGCCTGTCCTACAAATTTATTTGAAACTTTCAATTTCTCTGTGTCACTGCAAATGGTGTCACCATGAGATCTTTTTAGAGATGAAACTGCAGATTCCAAAATTTTCTTATCTTCTTTAAATTTAAAATGTGTGTCTTCTGCTAGTTCTCCTTTTTGATCTAGTTTACATAAAGGTGCTTTATCTCCTCTGTGTATAAAAGGAATGTCTGTATTCACTATCTGATGAATTGATTTACTTTCACCTTCCTTTAAAGAATCTTCAGTGCCAGATGGTTGGTGATCACCAGTAGGATGTTTAACATCTGCAACTGAATCAACTTTTAAGTTGGTAGATTCATTAGTTTCAACTTGTTGTTTGGGAAAAGTTAACTGGTTAATACCAGACTGATGAAAACCACTGCTAGAAAGAACAGGAATATTTGGACGAACAGAAGTTTTACAGGTTTCAGTACATAGATTTGAAGTTTTGGAATTATTAGTAGCTGACACATGTTGAACAGAATTGTATTTATAACCTGTGGCTAACGTAGGTGCACCTGACATAAATGTGCCAAGATTATTTTTATCACTACGAGTTTTAGCTACTGATACATTGGTTTCATCAGACATAACATTGGATTGCTCAACAACTCTTTGAGAAGAAGAAGAAAGCCCTTGGTTTTTCAATTCAGAAATAATGTTAGCTTTTTCTTTACATGACCCAGACATAATGTCAGTCACCATGTTCTTTTTGTTGTAGTTTATATCACTGTCCTGGAAGGTAGATTTAATGGTTAATTTGCTTTCTGATAAAGAGCAAGAAGGAACTTGTGATAAATCTAATTCTTTTATATCTTCTTCCACTGATAAAGCTTTATCTTTACTGGATAAAGATTCACTTCCAAATACAGAACTTGATTGTATATAGCTTTTTGTAAGGCTATCCCACCCTAACAGAGAAGTTAATTTTTGAATTTCATCATCTGGCAAACAAATGTCATCTCTAAATTGAGGAGATTTTTTGTCTCCAGTCTCTTCAGGTATTTGACTGGTTGATTCTTTTCCCTTTGACTGATCAATACAACTTTTTTTTGGAGAGCGCTTGGATTTCTTGATGAGAATATAATGGGAAGTATCATCTGAAATAATTCTTCTTGACTCTGCTTCGTGAATGCCTTCTTCTGCATACAACTCAGACAATATTTCTCCTGACTGTTGGGCATTCATTTCTTTTTGAACATCACTTATCATCTTTTGAAGGTGACTACGATGTACCAGTTTAGACATCTGATATTTTGAAAAATCCTGACAGTTCTAAAAGGAAAAAACATAAAAAATTCTCAGTGTTTTATCTATAAACAAGTGTGTGGAAAAAAACTACCAGGAATACAGTATTTTTTGTCTATGGTAAGATACTTTTACAAAGACAGTTTTCAATATTAACATTTTAGATACAAAGTGAAATTCGAATACATGTTTACTTCTTCTAATAATGTAGTAATTTCTTTTGATTATGTAAAGTTTTATATCTTGTACAACCCTTGTTCCATTCCATCTCATGTAAACAATCACAAATTATAAGAGGCTTATTCCCTTTGTCACTCTGTTGTGAACACTTTCACTCTCCTTTTTTGGTAATGCTCAACAATATATATCATCGCTTAGCAAGAAAACTATCACCTGACTGTTCTTAGGCCAACTCTGTTGTTTATGTTGAATGCTCAATATATTCATGTTGATTGTTAGAAAGGCTTGTTTTTTTATTCTTTATTTGTTTGGTAACTTCAGTTATATAAAAGCAAAATAAAATTTACTAAGTAGTGTTTCAGCTAAGCCTTATGTTACATTTATGTATTAAATTAAACTACAAATAGGCCTACTATTACTAATGTTATAGAGTCAGGGTTTAAAAAAGTTTTAAGTGATGAATAAATAATCAATAAATATTCTTTTGGTATTTTAACATATATATCATTTACTTGGCCTTAAAAGATAACGAAAAATAAATGTTTATTACTACCAAATACCTTTTATCCTTCGTACAGTTAAAAAAAAAAAAGAGTTGAAAATTTGTGTCGAAATGTCTGCAGTATGTTTTCTACTTCCTGACCTAGAATATAGTGAAAAGGCTCAAGAGTGCTAATTAAGTCTCTTTCAGATTGCATATATTCTTTTGTTCACAATAAATTTCATTTTCTGCATAGTTTTTACTAAAGAATTATTTCGAGGCTGTTGAATAAGTGAAGTATAAGTACATTTTGAAGGTACAATCAAATTCGTTTTAGTTAAATTCTATAATTTTCGTTAATAATAAACAATGGTTTCCCATCATTTTTGATGGGCTTTTATACTAGTTTTCTTTATAATCTTGTATTACAATATCTAGACTTCTGTCTCATAACAATGAGTTCTTCATAAAAGGTGTTCTTATTTCCTTTAACTGGAATATTTATAGGTCAATAACATAGCACATGAACTCCCAGACGTTTACAGCCCAATGAATCTACAGGTATCAAGTATCTTAACAGTACTATTTATCTTCTGTATTTCCCTAGAGCCTCTTTGTTACTTTCCTGTGTCCATCAGTTTGAAGCCTCTGGCACAACAGTCACATGGTTCAAACTCTATTGAACTCTCAAGTGTTTCAAACTTTACTCAACAGAATTTTTCTCAAAAATTACACCAGTGTGGGGAGGTGGACAGGAAGCATATAGAAAATGTAATCTATTCAAAATTCATTTTACTATAAAATGTGATATTATTACAGCTAGAAATTTCATACTGCTTTGGGGGTGGGACTGAAAGAAGCAGTAGCAATGCCAATGACATCTGTTGAATTTCAATCAGTGATGGGGTGAATCACAAGATAACTTAATAGCTTGCTGAAACTGTGCTTAGATGACCACAAGAAAGTCATACAGAAGGATGTTTTAATGTGATGTTACAGCCTCAGTTCCTACACAGAACAAACTCATTCAGGAAGACTAGGAATACAGATTAAACATGATTTAGTTATCCTACAGTGGAGAATGCTTACAGGATAAGCCAGACAGGATACCTATTAAAGTGAATGCACCTGAATTCTTACCTGTGAAATCTGCTATATAACAAAAATTACCTATATCAGAGGAAATGTTTAACCAAAGCAGGGGACATCAAGTACCTGATCTTTCCAATAAATTTCTGACACCAGCAGCAGAAGTTAAAAGTTGAATGTGAGTGAGAACACTCAATCAATAATAGCAAACGTCGGAGAGATGATGAAAAATAAACCTAAATTTTATTTGAAAATAGTTAACTTATATTTTACCTTATTCTATAGATAATATTCCATGATATTAAAATATAATTTTCACTCTCTCTTTCCTATGTAATGTTTCTGCAAGTTAAGATTAAGCTCTTCTCTCTGGTCAACATCTTGTTTAGAGCACACTGTTGTGCCCAGTGTTATTGTATTTCAATGTGATCACTACGGTATGTTATTGGCATGTGCCATTCTTAACTTTATGCATCTTTCTCACATAAATATTCCAAAAATGTGATAGTAATAAACGTTAGGGAAACAGTGACACAGTGAAGACTTAATACTCATTCTTATGTGCTGTTGAATTTTTAATAATTTCTTTGTTTCTTTGTTAATGTGTATGTGTAAAATGCTATGAATTAGTTTTCTTATTGTTATTTTGTGATTCTTGTGAAAGAGAAATACTACAAGTTGGGGTTTATATTCAGTATCTCACATTTACTAACTAAACTCCTTTCTGCATCCTTGGCATCCTCTGAAAGCATCTTTCTTTCAATATACAAAAGGATAAAGGTTTTCCCAAAAACAAATTAATGACACTAATAACCAAAACTGAAATTTTGAAATACTGCTGTAAAAAAACCCAGTAAAACACTTTTTAATTATTGAAATATAATTTTTTTCATATTTCTGGTGGCTTTTCAAAGCTGCTAGTTTACAAAATATAATGAGAACAGAAAATGATAAACAAGTAACCAGACAAAAAGATTAAAAAATTATGCAGAAGACATTACAATAAAAAACAAAATAGTTGGATGTAATAACCCATAAACTAGGTTCATCTGTAAACAGCCACACAAAGAAATGTAAAATGAATGGGACAGTCAAGTAACAGATGCAAAATATCTGAACTGCTGAGTCAGAGGAAGGATGCAAACAAGCATGAGACTGTGAAATCAAATTCTGACTTTAATACATAGAGGTGAACAAAACCTCAACAGGAGGAATCTGCACCTCAACAGAAGTTATGTCCACTGAGGTCATAAAATACTCCAGGGTAATGAGTGACTTATTAGTAGTAGTTTCTAAGCTGTGACTCATCACATAAAAAGAAATCAACAAAGCTATAAATTCATAAAACTTTAAAAGGACAAAAAGGAGCTTATTAGACCATCAAGGATGTCCCTTCCAGCTCCCAACTATAACCACCCCTTACTACTTATGTATTCATCCAATCTTTTCTTGAACTCAGTAAATTTTCTGTCCCCACCACCCTTGAAGGCAGCTCATT
>NW_013669736.1:81331-87709 GCF_000517525.1 Limulus polyphemus
TCAACCACAGACATTCTGACATGGTGGTCTATAAAAACTCCCACTTATAATATTTTTCCCTTTATATCCACTAACACTAACCCATACTGACTCAAACTCTGGGTTATTTTCTTTAATATGCTCTAAGTCAACAGGATGCAATTCACTCCTCACATATAAAGCTATTCCTCCTCTCTTTTTCAATACTCCATCTCTAGTAAATAATCTGTAGCCTGGTATTTCAAAAAAAATTCTCTCATCAAAATTGTTCAAATCCAACCAAGTCTCAGTGATACCCATAATATCAAAATTCTGTTTTGTTTGAACTCATAAATTTTATTTCTAATACTCCTAACATAACAATAGTAACAATTAATCATAAATTTTAAAATACGTTCATGTTTTATGCCTGTTGTACATGTTTTCCTGTCAATTATATTTCCTATTTTACTAATATCATAGCCCTCACCTCTGTCTAGCCCTAGTTTCAATCAACCACTACAGCTAAGTTAATAGCCCTTGTTAACATGCTAGCCCCTACTTTGTTTAAGTGAAAGCCATCTATTCCAAAAAGATTAACTTTCCCACTAAAATTATCCCACAAATCCAACCAATCTATTTGCTCATTGATCTAAGCCTGGCATTCAATCTTAGTGACCTATTTAGTATCTCATCCCCACAATTTATTCTTGGCAATATCCCTGACAAAATCAACCTATAGCCCCTCTCCTTAAATGCCCTCATCAATGTTATATACTTATCAATAAGCTCCTCGGATTCATCTTTCCTTACATCATTATCCCCAACATGTACCACAAAAATTGCATGGCTACTAGCATCCTTAACTATCTCTCTGGTTCTATCAGTTATATCCTGTACCCCTGCTCCTGGATAGCATAAGCATATTATTTACTCCACATACTACTCTATCTACATGCCTAGCTAGTCACCTACAACTATAACTTCCCTATCCTTTACACTATCAACCCTTGTTATCCCATCTGTTCCCCTACCTGCTCCCCCTCATTACTAGCAAGTGCTTGGAACCGGTTGCTTAACCTACACTCAAGCCCATTCTTGCCCCTAAACATATAATTTTCCAAGCTATGTTCAGTAACAAATTGGATATTTCAGCTTAAAAACAATGAAACTCTGAGATAATCCTGAAGATGTAATCCTAGTGGAGAAAAGGGCTTTCTTATCAACCCTTTCAAGACTAGAGAAGTGTCAGTGACACTTGCCATTTTTTTTTATCTCACAGAGAAAATATTTCACCAAACTGTATGAAACTTAGTAGAAACTTACTAAATAGTATTTAGTTTTGACTTTAAAATAACCATATAATTTTATTTAGTTTTCTATAATTTTTTTAAATTGTAAAGTTTCCAAAATCTTGTTACGAAACACTGTTTTGAGAAAACTATTTAAAATAATTCCTTTCATCTTAGAATTTCAGTTTTTCTACTTTTGATCAGAAATTTCCATTTTAAGTATCCAGTCCAATGCAACTTGATTGTTTTTCATTATCATATTTCTTTTGGTACTTTATTTTACCAACTACAGTGGTCACTATCTCCAGCTATGAATTGTAAAAAACACAGCAAAAAAGCTGACAAAGATTTATCAGTCACCGAGGATGTGTGATTTGATTTGATAAACTTAACTATAATATTCAACAGAGAAGGATTTGAGTAAATGGAATATTTTGCCATCACTTACCATACTAGCTAAACCTAACTAAGCTTATCTGATGTCTTTTCATAAAAGAAAATTTCTGCAGCTTTCAAACAAGTATAATTTCCATTAGATATTCTCAGCATGAGCTATGATTTGTCATAAAACAATAATTTACTTCTCATACCACTTTATTCACTCTATAATGATGTGAATAGTTTATGATCTGTTCTATTCAATTGCATTTGAACTCTGTCTGTAAATATTTTTAAAGCTTAGGTTCATTAGCTGTTCAGATCACATGCTGTGAGTTAACAAAGGGGTGTGAACAGAAGATTGTAGTAAGAGAAGCAGAAAGAAAATCATGTGAGAAACAAAAACATGAATAATTCTATTTTTAAGGGATGATTGTTTCTTAACAATTTAAATTTGTACTTTTGGATGGTTAGAAAAATTATATATATATCTATAAATGTGTTGTTTGTAGGCAGAATTGCTTGGATCTGTTTTTTTAATTTTTCTTTGCAAATTACATTATGTTACAAAAGGACAATATATGGACTTTGAAATATATCTTAAGAAATTGTTGAAAATGTTAGAATTATTATATTTACTTAAAATTTCAAATTTGTATGCAGTTGTGCACTTGCCATCTGAAAGATGTTTTCTGGTCTTGAAAATATTAAGATATAAAGAAACCTAACAAAGTCTAAAGGCTGGGGAACCTTGGAATCAGAACTGATATTAAACTGAATGATTGTAGGATTAATGAAATAAAGAAAATTATAAAGTGCAATAGTGTTAGTACAAAGAGCAAATGAAAACTCACAGTACAAAAATCCAATTAGGCTAAGAAAATTTGACACAGAACCAAGAACTCAGTGTAAAGAAAAGAAACATTAAGGAAATATAAGAAACATTTGAGAGTCAAGTAAGGATGAAGAGAACCAAGAGACTACCAAAGTACTGATCAATAGACACTTGAGGTACAGCAACTGAGAGCACTTCACATACATGTCATTCTCACATGACAAGCCTGGTTATGATCATAAAAAAATGACAAACCTTTGTTTATAGGGAAAGAAGGGAGGAAGACATAAGATAAAGGGAAATAGTATAATACCATGTCATTTTGTTTCTTTTGAGAATCTTTATTTTCTGTTTAAAGCAATGCATGTATTAAACACAAATTTACCATAAATGTATAAATGTGTAATTATTCAAAATTTAGCAACATATTTTACAAAGATAAGTGTATTTAAATTTAGAACACTTTGAAATAATAATCAAATAACGAAAATGTTGATGTGAAATATAGATTTAAATTTACTAAGAAACTATCATCCCTTGGAAATATAATGATCCATGTCTTGTTCTTCAAATCACTTTCCTTCAATGGTTTTATTACTACATTCTTTCATCACCATCCCTTCATGATTATAAGGCATGTGGTTTGAACAATTACAATGAAGCTCAGCTTTGAAAATAGTGAGAGCTAACAGCTAACAATATTTATAAGGAAAGTATTCTAATCTATCTTTGTTAATATAGAATAAATAAAGTGGTTGTAGCAGTAATTTGTAGTTCGCTGACATGTTAGCTAACAGGAGGTCCCACAGAATTGAACAAAGGATCTTAATGCAAAGCACTTAGGAACAAGTCATGGATCTGGGAATTTTTTTTATAATTTACTTTGACAATCTTTTCATTTCTGATAATGTTTTTGAGTTAAATTATATCCATTTGAAAACTACAGAATCTATGAGAAAACATTAGATAAGTAACAGTAAGCAATGGCAAAATATTTGGATCACACAAGTCCTTTTTTTATTGAATATTTTGTTGAGATTATCACATTCAAAATAATACACACAAATAAAGAACATATTACTTATTAAAAACAAATTACACATTTATCACATATAAAATGATCTTGAGAAGAATAATATCAATGAATATCTGATCAATAATTGAAAAAATTAAATTCTAAGATGAAAGATAGAATTGTTAATATTTTTCCAAAAATAGCATATCACAATAAAATTTTTTAGAAATATTAAAATTAATTTTTGTAAGCAGAAACTAGGTACTATAAAGTATTTCCACTGTGAGAAGGAAAAAAAAAATCAAGAGATATTACTGACATTTTTCAGGTTCTGAAAGGGTTAATAAATGACATTACAAACAAAATAAAAAGGCAAGAATCTGAACTGACATAATGCTTACAGTATCATATGTAAATCTAAAACAATATTTGTTGTATGAATTTCATTCTAACCGGTTCTTACATTAGGCAATTCTTCACGGCGGCTCCACCCTTGTCTTCTCCTTTCTTTCAAAGATATTAAAATCTCATGTCGAACTTCAGGGGGCAGAGAATGGAAGTCTTCTGAGGTAATATCAACATTGTCTAAATTCTGAAATTCTTCTTCTATTAAGCTTCTATGATGTTGTCTCATTTCCCAATGATCTTCAATCTCAGATCTTTAAAAACGAAGAGATTATAATAGAATTATACTTAGAAAGTTTTGCTATTCAACAGCATTAATTGTAACACTATTTATTATGTTATAAGCAAGTTAATATTTTAAAGTTTTAGTGTAGAAACTACAACATGCTGCTTACAAAACATAATCCCAAAAGATGAAAAAAAAAAAGAGATCAACAGATTAAAGAACAGTTAAGTTTTGTCATTATTTTAACCAGAAAATATTCTAAAAAACTATATTTGAAAGAACAAGGGTTTATAAAAATGGGAGTTTTATTTACAATTGACAGTATAAAAATAAATACTGACCATGGATTTTGTTTCACCTGCATAAATGAACTTGTCTATTATATAATTATTTTTTTCATATGTACAAACTTCTTGATAGCTGTATTTGTGCAATTTTGTTCCATGTAAGGTAATTTTTTCCTATTTTAAATTATGTTTTAATTCTTCGTCTCTATAAAAACTTGTCTTTAGTATGTTATTTATCATTATGGGATGTGATTAAATATTAAGATATTGTTTAAAGATAACATAAAGCTATTGTTTATGATAAACTGTCAAAATGCAGCTTGGACCATATTTTGAAGTGTTTAAACCTTTTATTTTATGATGCAAGTGTACAACACACAAAATTTTACCAAAGAACAATTTTTTACAAATCTTATGTAAATCTTTATTATCACATAATGATAGTGAATATTGCTTAGAATAGCCAATTTCACGGTTACACACTACAAATTATTTATTTAATGAAATTATGTCACTTTTGTAGTTACAGAACTAATAAAGTTGCCACACTGACTACAGAGTGTTTTATAAGTCACAATAAATTAATGTTAGCAAGACATCATTCAGTTATGGTTAAAGAATACATATGTGTTGTAGTTTGAGAGAAGAGTACCTAAAATGAGAAGGTGCATATCAGGCCCATGTATTGGAGATATATGAAGATATCTTTGAGGGAGAGAAAAACTCCAGTTGAAGATGGTATCATTTTCATTAAATGCCACAAACAATACTATTATTCCAAATGACATGCACCTAATGACTTTTCCTTCATCTGACAGTAAAACTGATAGAAGCGATCCAAGCTTTGCTCCTCCTTCACATTCTGCACATGGTGGATCTTCAAGTAAACCAAACTTACAAGTCCTAAGTGTTTAAAATTGATCATCAGATCAATGAACAACAGTCATGCCAAATCTTTTATGTGCTTGAAACATACTTAACTAACCACTTGCAACATGATTGCTGCTAGAATCCAGTGCTACAAGTCATCTAAGCAGAAAGCAGTTTGCAACCAGCTTGTGCCACATAATAGGTGTAATGATAAAGCCTAAACCAATTGTAATAGAATAAATATAATTGATCTTTTGGAGAACATGTATAGCAGCAAAAACAAGCTAACCAATGGTGAATATTTTAATCTGACTGGACAGAGCAAATATCAATTTGATGACTTTTCATACAGGATTCTATGTTCAATGAATAACCATGTGTGTGTGTGTGTGTGTGTGTGTGAAAATGTTTGAGGGTTCTTATCCAACAGAATTCTATTTATAATTCTGTATTTGGAAAATACTTTTGTTATGAAGAGAGCAATTCACTTTGGTTTCTTCATTTCTGGTGAGTGAATTTCTTCCTACGTATCTCGTATATGTGCATTTTAGCCACCGACAATTGATACCTAACCATACCGGTCTTCTTGCACAGGATCTTTGAGCCGAAGAAAATAACAATGTTACCAACATAATTTTAAATGACGTGTATATAAAAAAAAAAGTGTTAAGTATAGACTCTAGAGGCATAAGCTGCAGCCACCCGTCAAACTAATGATTATTGTATCCACTGATGGATACAATGTGATGGTACTTGGTATATTGCTTGTTCATGGGTGAAATAATGATGAAAATATTTGTATTTGGATACAGTTATGTGATGTTACTAATTAATTTTACTTGTCATAAAACATTAGTATTAGGCCTCTTATATATGTTCAACACAGCATTTTTTGTATAGTTCCTTAGGTATTGGTTTCAGACTTTTTTTTAAGAGTTAAAAAACCTTATAATAAGTTCAGAGTGAAAGGCAGTGGTGGGATTCAGCCGGTTCGCACCGGTTCATGCGAACCTGTTCTTAGAATTTAATGACCTCCATAAATTGGTTGTTAACAATCGTATGTATAGGCCTAATAATAAAGTTACAACTTACAAGTACGAGTGTTTACAATG
>NW_013669736.1:88574-92728 GCF_000517525.1 Limulus polyphemus
ATGACGGCCTATTTTTATTTTCTCAGTGATATGGGGGGGGGGGGGCTTTCTGGCCCCTCCTTTTTTTAATATCTAATATTTTTACATGCTGCTAGTGAGAGAACCTGTTGTTAAAATATTTGAATCCCACCACTGGTGAAAGGGTATATTGAAAAATAAAGAAAATGGGAGTTGCTCATACTGTTCATTAGGTTTTTCAGAAAGAGGAGGCAGTCTGAACAAATCTTCATCTCTTGAATTGGTTTTAGATGAAAATTTTTCTGATTTTTGCACATTCTGATGTTTCTCTCCTTTGCTCTGAATCAAATGACTGTGAAGAATAGCTGTCAGCATCTTATGCCCAATTTTTTCTCCTGTATGCAAAGCTGCTTCTCGCCTCTGTTGCCGAGCTGCCTACAACAATGTTATTATTGTTAGTTGTCAGTAGAAGCAACTAAGTCAGGACAAGCATATAAATTATTTATCAACATCAGTTATATCTACAAATGTTAACATGAATTTAAAAAACTGAAATAACCATCTATAGTTAATTTATTTTGTAAAAAACATACTTTTTCCACCAAACTCACAAATATTATGACACTTAACTTTAACATGTCACATAACGTTGGTGACAATTTTATTACCATTGTCATTTACTTCTACAAAAATAAAAACAGAATATGGACATTATAATTGCAGAGAACAAAGTGGCAACAAATATGATCATCACTACTGATGCACAACTAATACAAAATATAATGTTTTTATCTAGGGGCTCTGATCAGAGTTTGCACAAGCATTTGAATTTCTTTGATTCCTAGAGACCCAACCACTTAGAAAAAATTTCCCTTCAAATTTTTATACAAAACATTAGAATTTTTAATTTTCTTGTTTATTATTCACTAACTGTAGTAGCATTTTAACATATTACATTTTGTCTGCCCCATGATATTTTCCTTGCTTTTCCCATCAAGAGCTCCTCCTCATTGGTTAGTACACAATTTTGAAGACAGACAGCACTGCATCCAAGCCAATTTTTACACTAGGAAACATTTTAACACACAACACCACTAAAAACAATATGTCGTGTTAAATGTAAGCATAATACAGACAAATTATCTCAATTTCATTGAAAACCACATGGCAGTAAATAGGATTATAAAAGCAGCATGAAGGTAATTTTGGTTTGTATCCACAGAATGCACTAGAATTTTATAAAGCAACTTCTTCTATCCATTATACTAAAATTTGTACATAAAAAGTGTGTTAATGTAAGCACTGTTGGTGCAAAGACCTTTGATCATCAGTTTCAGTAGAAACATGTAGTTTTCTACAGTCTATGTGCTCAGACATATAAGGTTATGTTTCAAGTTTTGTTTTAATATTAACTATAAAGCTTAAAAGAACCAGGGAAGTTTTTATTTTTTACAATCATATAAAAGGCAGTTTATGACTTTTTTTCAACACTAAAAACTGGATAATTAAATGGCAAAGAATTATCTGATTTATGATGAACAATCTGATAGTTCAAAAAGAAACTTCTATTTGTTATACTAAGGTTCTTACCAATGTTTGCTTCTTTAGCTGAGGTGCTCTTCCATCAAACACAAACACAGGTTTGATTCTGTAGAACAACAGCTTGCACAGTCGATGGAATAAACCCAAAACATGAGAATTGGAGATAGGGTGACCCTGAGAATCTCTAAAACCTTTGGCAGCCTGATTCAACCAGATACTTATGTCTGTTAATTTTGTGAAGGAATAGTTTTATATACACACAAGGCAATAAGTATTTAACCCTCCAATTACCCAAGTATCCAACAGATGTATGGATAACATCAAGATTCAATATTCACCATGTCCCACAGACTTGGAGCTGGTAGAAATTGTAGTTTTCCCTGTAGCAACATAGGACTACAAGCCCAACTAGGCCAGTTACTTCTCTGAACTAGAAGTACACAGTATATAGTTATACATACAACTGGGTGCTACTATAGCATGCGGTCTACAAATATATTTACACTATAGCAAGCAGTCTACACAGATACTATTATCCTCACCATTTTAATGATTCAATGAAACATAATTTCTTGCTAAATGATTTACATCTATATACGTTTTTTTTAGCAAATAATAATAACTTAATAAGTTGTGTGTTCCAAAAAGAGTATCTTACATTTAGGTTATAATTGTGCTAGTTTTGATTGTTGGAACTTATTTCTTTTTGACTATATTTGCCCCAAAACGTTATGTAATGGTATTTTGTACTTTATTAGTTTAAAAGCAGTATTTATAATAACTGGTGCCAATAAACAAAAGTTAAAACGATGATGATGAGAGTATCTGTGCACACCATGCGCTATCATGTAAATATATTCATACCGCCTTTTCATTAACCTGGTAAAATGAGTCAGTGACCTAAAAGGCTAAAGGAAAAAAAAGCAACAACAAAAAATCCCACTTTTCATTGAGTTCTTCTATCAAAAAACACCCATTAACAAGAAGTAACCAAGAAAATAAACAAGGACACTGATAAAAACAAAAAAAAATAGAGAGAAGTAAAATAAATATTTCTCCTGGCTTGAAAATGACCGTGAAAAAAATGCCATGTTCTGCTGTGTTTGTTGTTAATTTCTCAGACTAACAAATAAAACTTGCAGCTCTTTAAAACTAAAAATTATAATTCACTGCACCAGTAAAAACACTACATCAGTTGTCTAAGATGACAGTAGCTTAAAATATGAAAGTAAAACCTTGTACATAGATAAAGTTTTTACCTAACTTTTCTCATCATCCATGAAACTTTCACAGAAAATAGGAGAATCATTTCAACCAATGTCATAACAATATATTATCAAATGATCAGGAATTTGCTGTCAAGTACATTAGATTCTCCCTATTAAGCCACCTTTGGGTCTGAACAAAGGCGGTCTTACTAGGGACCAACCAGTTCATTAATTAACTGTAAAATATTTCAATATTGAATTGTAATGTTATGTGTGATGTTTCTTTGCATATTGTACATCCAAACTATTAATAATTATTCATTTCTTGAATATTTTCTATTTTATTGTCTTTATAAGAACATTTGACAATAAATTTCACATGTGATCAAAACCGAATATAATGATGTTTTACTCACTGACTGATGCAATATTTATACACAGTGTATCTGTCACAGTAATGTTCTTCAAAGAGTATGTGAAAACATCATCCTTTCAAGTGGCTTCTTTTGTGGCTACCTCCTATTAAATTCTAACAGATACCCAACTTTCTCAGCTGTTGACAAGATATTATTTTGTGTCCTTCCATACATTATTTACTTAAAGAATATATTATTTTGTGGACTAGTAGCACTGGTGAAAGTATAAGGGCTAACATAGAAGGACAGTCGACAACAACAACAAAAAAAGTTACACAGGTAAGTGCTATATTTCTTGTTTTTCTTAACTATTCTTTACTTATTATTATAAAAGTGACTTAAAATGTAAAAATTAGAAAACTTTAGACTAGATAAGGTTAAATTAGGTAATATAAATAAAAATAGTGATAATAATAATAATAAAATTTTTCTATGAGGTACACTCGCTAGCAATAACAGCTCATGAGTAGCACAAGCTTTATGTAACTTGAATAGTGTAATATTTGCTTTATGTTACCACATATTTTGAAACTTTTTATGGTGGGAATTTTAAAAATCACAATCCAAAAGGCAATAAAATAATAAAATTTAATTAGAAACACCATCAGAGTAATTTAAAAATGACAAGTGCTGAGTGTTGTCAAATATTGAACATGATGGCAATCAACAATAACCACATCTATTAATGTTTATCATAAAAAAACAGACAGAGGGCAGTTGCAACATGGGAGCGTTTCCAAAAACAGAAAGAGGTGAGTTGGGCCAATGTGTTTGATTCAGTACATAAGCGATATCTCAGCAAACAGAAAAGATAGGAGGTTCTTATTTTATATTCTACCTTGTAAATATTGGTAACTTGAGTTCCTAATTTGTACAAAACTATAGACTTTGTATTTTGAGAGCACAAACATCTAATTTGAACCAGTGATGCATTGAACATACCACATGACACATAAAAATTGATGTTTAGGTGTTTTTTTTTATATTTACTTTTAAATTAAGAAATCAAATAATGTATAATATTAAAATT